>NW_026535284.1:2278133-2366146 GCF_026225885.1 Hylaeus anthracinus
AACGGTCTACGCGCGCTCTGATTGGTCGGGGTTTTCGCTTAATATCTCCTTAACAAAGCCCCATCCGACATTTTTGCAAAGGAAATTGTTGTTCAGAATCGTCTCAGCTACCCCCCATTTCCGGCTCCTCCCCGAGTTTTGGGACACCCTGTATATGTATAATATTTGTTAGTGGAACGAATTTAGTGATCTCACAAAAACTGCACCATGCCAAGTCGGTAGGCATTCTTGACTGTAAGGTGCCAGCAACTTACTAATTAAGTAAACAGTAGGTGGAAAGAGGATATGCTAAGTGATTAAATAAAAAGTAGGTAGATAAAGAAAAAAGAAGAAAAAAGAAAGATGAACAGTTTGTCCAAGTTCGTTTGGCAATGTGAATAATCCTCTTTGCCCTAGTTTCGTTTTGAGAAACAGAGAGGGTCTCTTGAGGTTCCTCCTTGGTTATTAAATTTGAACCGTGTACAACCTAAAGGAGCTCCATTAACCCTGGAATACAACACCTAGACATGAACTCGGTAATACTCTATCGGGAAACTATGTATATCAGCCATGAAAATAACGAAAAGTAGTCTTGACACGTGCCAGTGAATAACATAACAGCTTCGAACAAGTTGAGATCATGCTGGACGATTAAAGTAGCAGCTCTTAAATAGCTAAAGCAAAAATTATTAGAGAATGGAAAATCCCACTATAGTATACCAAAGTTAAAGTAGAGTCGAAATGTTGTACGCTTTCGTATGTATATTTAAATGCATGTATTTTCACGTCCTTTCTGCCTTAACATTTATTATATATAGTGTAATCCCGATAATTTGGCATACTCGGGATTTCGGTAATGCAGGATTATCAAATATACCGAATTATTGAACTAACCCAAGATGGCAATTTAAAAATACGATCACAGTTAATATAATAATTCAATCGGTTTACAACAATAAAATAAAACATAGAATATAGAAATTATAAATAATAAATTATATTAATTTTCTGCGACTATTTAGTGGTCTAATTTCACCATCATCCATAATCACGTAACAGTGTTCGGTAATAAAGCAATTACATCTTTCATCATCTAATCAATTAATTGAAACATTATTTGAAATTAACTTCAATTTTAGATGTTAAAGAAATATTTTAACTAAAATAAACATTTGATTTTACTTAAAATCAATTATGAATTGAAATTAAATTTAATTGCCATACAAAAGTGAGGATCAATTGCCAATTTAATTAAAGTGTGCTCGACAATGTTACGTAAATGCCACGTGAACGAATGGCGTTTGTGGAGAATCTAACCCGTGATAATTGCTAAATGTCGTTTAAAAAACACGATTATAGCTGAGTTTTGTGTGTCGGATTATCTGAATTTTATTGTATAACTTTACATGTCGCCAAACCGAAAACGAATATTGTAGTGTTTACACAAGATGTTAAGAAGAAAGGGTTCAGACTAGGGGTGTGCGGGATTCCCGAAAATATTCGGGATTCTCGAGTTTATGAGGGATCCCGAGTTGATTCCAGATTTCCGAGAATACACGAGATCCCGCAAAAATCCGGGATTCCCGAGAATATACAGGATCTCGAAAGTGTTCGGGATTCCCGACAATGTACGGGATACAGAATAATATCTGGGATTTCCGAAAGTGTTGTTATTCTTGAAAATTTCAGCAATCCGAATGTACGGTATTTCGAAATTCCCGGGAATCCCGAAAATTTACGGGACCTCGAAATTCTCGGGAATCTCGAATGGTTTCGGGATCCAGGAAATTCATAGGAATCTCGGATGTATTCGGGATTCTGAAATTCTCGGGATTCCCTCCCGATCTCAGGAGGAATTCCCGTCCCGACCGGGATTCCGTACACCCCTACTTCAGACCCTTCAGGGCGGATAGTGCTCGTGAAATAAAGGGAAAAAATTCTAATAAACCCCTACTATTTTTGGAGTATTAATAGAACATCAACAGAAGGAATAGTAAGGTCCGTCGTTTTTATATAAAAAAATTTGCAATCAAAGGCGAGTAAATAGTGAAACTGATAATAATACCATTTATAATACCGAAAATAATTGTTTATATCCATGTCTAGTAGGATTTTCTTCCTCCATTTGACCAGTACTATTTGCTCTGAAAGTTCTAAATCTTTCTTTTAACATGTATTACTATTTATCGTTACCGACTACAACCAAAACACAAGTGTTACTATAACTCATTCATTTCGATTAATACGAACGGATCGCTACATTTGTTCCACCAATTACTTACACAGTTTTAACCTATACCGTACCAAAAGCTTTCGCTATCGCCATATGCTCGATGGTAGATACCACTGGAATGGAGAAAAGCGTCGTTCCCATCGCCGATACCGTTTCCACAAAATCATACGTGTGATTTTTGTGAGTAATCGAGAAGGGTGGTGGGCCAAACGGTGGCAACCCTTCGCCCATCGTTCCTGAAAATCGTTACCAATTCTCTTCTATCGCTTCTGTTCTCGACGATTGACGATTGACATCCGCAACAAAAATTTCAAAAAATTGATTTCGCGGCAGATGTAGAGTTCGATTAGTGATCTCACCAGTTAACCTGAAAGGTTCTTGTCCGTTCGCGTAAAAAATATACGCTATAGTTGTCCCTACGATGACCACTAAAGCGTTACGCGCCAGAGTCACCGCCCACGCAATCTTTTGTTGCCACGTGCCAGTTCGTCGTCCAGGTAAATTCTTGGGAATATTTTAATAGAAACATTAGATATTTGGAAGTATATCGCGTTCTTTTTATTCTTTCAACAACGGCAGCCGTAAAACTAGAAACTATTTAAAATGTCGGCTAAGTTAAACAGTCGGCAGAGTGGACTCGCGGGCGGTTGAGAATTATAACACCTGGCAAAAAGTTTTCCGCCAAACGCAATAGTACAAAATCGTACGAAAATACTGTAATTATTTAAACGCAAAGTGCTGTAATATAAACATAAAACGAATGGGAATGTTAGCTCGGTCTAATATAAAGTAAAAACGAAAAAAATAATTTCAACTTTGTTTGATATCAAAGAGAAAATAATGAAAGAGCACAATGGTACTTGGAAAAAGTAATTGTCCATATTGCAATCAACATTATTATTTTTAATATTTTCATTAGATAATATTTTGTGACGTTTACATGTTATACGTTACACGTGCGGGCATTGAATTTATTAATTTGTCACACTCTGGCAACGGAATTTCTTTTCATGATTTTGTTGTCCCTTGTGGTTGTTTTTATGAATAAAATCCTTCCATATTGTCCATAAATTTTCAATTGGATTAAGATTTAAATAGTTTTGTACTGCCTCGCTATGGTGGGAACTTGTGTTGTCATGTTGGAACATAAAATCTTCGTAATCCTCGGACCATTTCTTTAAACTAGAAACCAGAAAGTGCTCCAAAAGATGAATGTATTTCAGAATTTGTATTTTAGATAAAAATGCAAAATTTTCTTGCACCTTTAACTGACATATAACCAATCCCTCTCTGCTTAAAAGGTATCTCTGCTTAAAAGGAGGATGCTCAAAAACCTTTTGGACTTGCTTGAAAACGAAAAATTTATGCAAGACCGATTACAGAGTCACCCACGGAGCAAAAAACTTTATCATTTTTTCCTAAAGTGATGAGAAAGTTCCTTTAAAAATGGGTGGAAACTTGTTAAACTGATAATGGTCGTGCTCATCTATGTATGTATATCTTATGGATTATCGTCATTTTTTTCAGATATTGAATCATATTCGAAGTAATTAGTGAGGAAACTAGCAGGAACATCAACTGAAGACTGAAATCCAGTATATACAGGGTGTTTCATTTAAATCGGAGTAGTTTAACATCTCATGAGGGGATGAAACTATCGGAAAAATGTTTTCACGAAAGTTATTTGGTTCGAAGGGGCAAATTGTATGGAGTAAATAATTTTGTTGTAAGTGAAGTGGTGGGGGAGATTTAAAAAATAAATTAATTTTTTTTAATGGCAACTTATACAATTTTTATCCATAATAATGTAGCATTTGTTTAGACAAATTCATGAACCTACATACGTGGACATTTATTGTAACATGAAGCTTTATATTGGACGTTGCATTTAGTAAATATAACACAACATGCCAGTCAATCGAATAAAAATCTTTTTTCCCTTTTTCAAAATGTTCCATCTTTATTCGACTGATTGCCGAATTGCGTTAAATGTAATGACTACAAACTCCAATTTAAGGCATTCGTCGATTTTTGTTTGAATTGGATGCATTCTCGATTGTTTGTCCTTGCTACGAACAAATACCTTTTTACAGTACATTAAATATTTCCTCTTCCAATAATAAACAAAACTTAAAATTATTTTGTTTGTTTATACTTTATGTTAGACCGATTTAATATCCTCATGCGTTTTATGTTTGCGTTATAGCGTTTTGTATCTAAACAATTGTAACTTTACACAATTTCTTATTACTGCGTTTGGACGAAAACCTTTTGCCAGTGGTTATACTATCGCTATACTTCAAACTTTTATTTGTAATTATTTATTAACGTAATCAGTAAATATTTACGATCAAACAATACAGATATCGGCGACATTCGAAAAACACAGGGTGTGTACTTCTTACGTAAGTCGTTGTTGAAGGAATATAATTATATATCTTTTCGAAAACCGAGTAAACGACCGCGATTAGGAGAGATCGGGGATGAAAGTAATAAATTGTAACGTTCACTGTCGTTTTGTTTCGTAATTTTAAATTCTAAAAAATTTTTAAAATAATAATTCACTAAAGAATATCGCTTAGGAAACGACGTTCTAAATGAGAATACCTCTTTAAGGTAGAATCGATATTACGCGCGAATCCACTGACTGAACGCAGAACAGCGGCGATAGATAGCAGTTGAGGATAGTTTAACTCTTTGCACTCGAGGGGACACTCAATCGCCATTAGTTTTTATGCGGTAACTCAAGTGGCGATTAAGAGGCGACAAATTGTTTTACATTAGATTTCATTGAATCCCAAAGCGTTGATAGCAAACATGTATATCTTTTGCAAATTAACTTTTACCTAACACCTGCCAATACTATTTTTCGGTTTAGATCATATACAATCAGTGTAAACACTCTTATTGCGCATGTTTATAAACGCATAATTTCGTATAGCGCAAAGTATATCTCCCCGATCAGTTGATAATGCGTTAATATTAAAACTTTTCTTTCTCTTTCTTTTTCTGTTCCGATAAATTTTGCTGTTGTTGGTATCCTTGTTATGTAAGGCCTTTAAAATATTTCCACTAAATCATGTTAACAAAATTACAAAATTACCGAAATTAATAATCGTTTATATTGGATGATTGCATAAGTTCGTGCCCGATTTAAAAATGAAGTTCAATGTGTAAAATTTCAAAGAATATGATTTTATTAATCAATTATGTAGTCGCCATTCTTTTTTACGATCTAATTTTGCACGTGATATTATAACCTATTCAGTGCGTAAACCAAACCAAACAAAAACAATGGAGTTGTCATAGCAACGTCTATGACAATCGGGTACGAACTTATGCGATCATCCAATATTACACATCAATTCGTTAGGTTCATTGAACACGAAACATTAAGGGCGGTATACTTTTATTTTCAGCCAAAGAGTTTTCAAAATATTTCTACCAAATCATATCGCAAAAATTTCATAATGATATATTTAGTATTGAATAATAGAAGTTAATATTATAATACGTTACGTTAGTTTGCGTGGAAAGTGATTTTATGTCAGCTGTGTGGAATTCGACAAATAATCGTAAAATCTTTTGGAGTTGCTACTTTACCGCTGGTGAAAATGTCGTCGAGTACAAAGTGTTAATCATTTCGCAATGGTATCTCTACGAATACTTTGGTATCTTTGAAACGTGATTCGAGTAGCATTCGAGTAGTCCCCGTAGCCCGATTCGATCGATATTTTAATCGTAATCGCGCGATCGTTGAGATAATACAATACCTTGAGTGCAACCAAGACAACAACCGTTCCGATGCTCAACACCGTGTCTTGGTATCTGATCTTATCGAGATTCCTGAACACTTTCTGCAAGGCATCTACAAGATCTTCGCTTCTGACGGGAATACCCAACAAAGAGTTGAACTGCGAGGCGGCAATGTTGATCGATGCGGCCGCCGTAAAGCCAACAATTACCGGCAGCGAAATGAAATTTAATAAGAAACCTGAAATCCACGGTTCACGTCGGATTCGTTTCATTGCTCCAGAAGATAGATCATCTAAATAAATCTCCATCGATCCGATCCACTTACCCAGGTGAAGCACCCCGAGAGCCGCGATGATGCAGCCTTTCAAAAAGGCGAGTAACACGGCTATATCGGGACCGTAATTTGCCACCAATGGCTGTACCATTGTTGCCATGATAGCTGTAGGCCCGATGGTAATGTTCTCGCACGAACCAAGGATAATGTAGATGAACGACGCCATGAAGGATGCGTACAGTCCATACTGACGATAAAGAAAACAAAATTCCGCGTGAGGCTAAAACGTTCAACTTACTATGGATAGTAATAATAAATTTTATTATTATAAAAGGGTAATAATTACTTGTCGTGTATTTGATCCAAGTGATTTGTTTTACAAAATGCGATTCACTCGGACCGCGGTTATTTTGTTCATGTCATTGAGAAAAACTACGTGTAATAATATTTTTCCAATCATAGAGATGTTTCTATTATGCTGTAATTATTTACAAAACTATAGTAGTAGTTCTTATTAAATATAACGAAACTAACTATTTATAATAAATGTATATACCTTAGAAATAGGCTATTACAAGTCGAATAGGCTAGTACGAGTCGAATATCGGCCAATTTATCAATAATGTTTCTACGAAAAACACGTGGACATTAGTGAATCGAAGTTGACGCAGGAAACATTTCCAGAAATATATTTGTTTCCGATCTCTGTGGCTAGAACGTAAAATTTGATTAGCCGTAATAAAGGAAATCAAGAAATCGAGATCTCGAGGAGATCTATTACTTGAGGCAGTATTTCTACCTAGAAACTTTGAGAAAAACGATTTTTTGATTTTGACATTTTCTTAACGTACAACATTCCAAAAATATCCTATAAAAATTTCCAGGTAATCCGAGAAAAATTGACGAAGCTCAAATGTTAATCAATAAGTTATCCATTTATTATGGATTGGAAATTCGACGTAATTATAAATCCATAGAAAAAATAAAAACTGCAATTTGGGCCACGTATTGTCACTATAATTCAACAGATGAACATCTGCATCATAATAAATGCGCGACTGGATCAGACTCGTGTGATTGGCACCGTGCTTCTGCAAGTGATACACAGGAGTCCTTTAAACACAGTTATAAGTCTCTCCCTAAAGTTGTCTTGTACGCTACCAAACCTATCTATGAAGATCTCAGCACTTAAAATTTATTAGAGAATGCGTCTGCAGGCTTACACAAAAAAATAATGGAAGTTGCTACCAGTTAATGTGAAAAATCAGTTAAAAAGTAATATCATCTGGATATATTACGGTAGAATTAACGATCTACATTGCGACCGGCACTTTTTAATGACAGCACATTTGCCTCATCAATGATGTTACAAGCTGTGGGGGCATACAGTTGACCAAACGTCCATTTATACAGAGCGAAGGAAGACGAACTCCGAATTCAGAAAGTGGATTACTGCACACAACAAGCAACTCGCGAGGCGAGACAACGTCGTAAACAGAAGCAAATCGGCATGTTGGAAGCTACAACTGCTGCAGAAGAACTATTATATGAATCTGGAATATATGACTTACTCTAAGTTGAATAAACTAACTTTTTATTTAGCTGTAAAATATATCTAAAACTTTAAACTCGTTTTTCTCAGATTTGCATTTTCAAAACGAGTGACCACTATATCTCGGAAACTACTAGATCGATTTAGTTCAAACTTTTTAGGCTTATTTTTGAGATCAAAATCTAGTCTTAATCGGGAGCTTTTCTTTTTTTTTGCCAAGCTTTTATTTCACAGACTTGTTAACAGAGATAAAAAATTCCAGCCAATGGATTTTAGAAATAAGAAACCAATAACCGATATACAGGTAGGCTTCCAACAGATAAACTGTCAAGACAAGACTCGTATGAGTCTTCTCAGGTCGTATTAATTAATTTTTAACAATCAATTAATTTGTGCTCTCTAAAAGTATCAAGAAATCATTATTACTTAGCAGTCAGGAAATGTTAGTTCATTGCAAATGGATAATCTGATAAAATTTGCTATCTTTTATTACACGCTTTTAACAAAAGAAAAGGAAAACGTGATAAGCACGTTATAAGTTCGAAACAATGTTGATAAAACTTATCAGCAATAAAATAGTAGATGTTACGTAGACGTAACTCTGAAAAATATTAACCTCGGGTTTAGCAAATACGAAAAATCCCATTCGTTCAAAATTGTCACATTTTCTCAACGACGTCTTTTTTTTTTAGCAAAAGTAAATATTATGAGAATAATTTGTTCTATTCCACTATACATATTATTTCCACTAACATGTCTGTAAACTTCAGTTTGGGAGACATTAATCTAAGAGTATGCCCCTTCAGAAAACAATTATTACTTGATTAAGAAAACAATCTATGACAGACATATCAGTTATCTCATTAACTACTGGTTACAAAATGTTCTTTAACTCGTGTACTAATACCATCTCGTTACATCCAAGCTTACTTTGTTATAATTGCATCAACCATTAATTTCATTGATGTCAATTTCTGTGTTATTTTGTAAATATATTTCAAGATTGTCTGTAAATGGTATATACTCATTCTCTGTATAAATTTTACCAATATGGTTCATAAAAGTTATCGAAGGGTAAATGTCTAGGAAAGACCCTTGGGGAGTTCATTCGTTGCGACTACAATAGGAGTTGAAAAAGAATGACTGGTCTTAACAATTTGATTTCTGGCAGATGAATAGCTTTTCGATAACGAAATATTGTGAACGAAACTCTAGTAGATTATAAATTTGTAACTGTTTTTGTTACTTAATATAATACTTATTTAGTATAAAGAACGAACGTACTGTAAATAATATATGTATAATATAAATAATACACAGTAAATTATAGCTATAATTCGTCTAAATTCACTCTAATTTAGTATTAGGTTGTCCCGAAAGTTTCTTTCGCGAGTTGCACTCAATTATTTTATGTGGTCGTGTTTATATAAATAGGCAATCTAATTTCACAGATATTCATGTTGTAACAATAATGGAGCAAAATGAATCGTGCACAATTCAGTAATATAACATAAAACATAAACTATTGTGCATGTATTACTTATTAATAAAGCGAAAGAAACTTTGGGACAACCTAATAATTAGTCTAAAATCACTAAAAAAGTTTTCATAGACAACGTTTCATGGAAACCCATTTTGACCGACTTTTTGTGCCACCGATGTATTTACATTGTCAGAGACTCATATTAATATTTGACTCTATAGTACTTTATTCACTATTGCAATGCACATCTGATCAGCATTAAATTGTAATATTGGTTGTTGTGTAATATGTGAGAACGGATCTTCTGTTTAACAAAAGTGCAAATTTTATTTATTTCACATATCGAATTCACGTATAATAAACAATTTACTAGGCAATATATTATTCCTGTGTCGTGTTGATATTTGGACACTCGATACATTTCCATATTCCTTACAATTCTTCACCTTAGTAGACGGTTACGACTGTTTATTACAAAATATCTGTTATTGTTTGAAAGTCGACGTGGTCATTCATAATTTGTACTATGGTGAGAAAACGCAAAAACTCATCCTTTGATGTGCGACAATTATCGTGGAAAAGGAAAATTTGATCGAGAAATTAATAAAATTTGTAATTTAATTGAGAGTACTGTGATGGATATTGTACAGAGATATAATTTCAAAGATGGGATAAATGAATTGCTCAAAAAGGGAACCTAACAAATTTGTTGACTGAAATAAACGTAATATAGCCAGAAAAAAAGTCATGGATTACCTGGCCTTGCGTTAAGTTCTGAATTATTTGAAGAGTCAAATTCTGTGTGAAATGAATTGAAAAAATTACCAAACGTACTTTAAGACATACTTAAACTACTCTGACAGTTAAAAAGAAATTAGAAAAATTTGTCTTTGAAAATATAAATCACGAAGACTTAATATTTAACCTTGTAACGCGGTTTCTTTAGTCGAATCATTTTTCTCAGGCGTGCATGGAACGGTATAAGCTTCTGTAACGGCAGCGCAATTATTATACAATATAGTACGCGGTACAGTTCCTGTCGATCCGCAGGTATAAATCCATACTGCTGGGTAACCATTGTTACTCTTGAGCTTACCTCAGGACTTAATCCAGCGACGATACCGTAAGCGATACCCTGGGGAATGGCAGTCAGGCCGACCGTGAAACCTGCCAGAGCGTCTTGAGGCAGCCATGCGAGTTTATAGGTGGTCGCCCACGAAAAAACTGGTACCTTCCGTTTTGCGTACGTACACAAAGTGTCTCTGGTGCACCAAGTCACTTGAATCACAAAAAAACGCAGGCAATTTCGTTATTTCTCGAAACGAACTCGCGAGCATCTTGTCTGACCAGCGTAGTAAAAAATGAAGGAAAATGAGTTGCAATAAGAACAACTGAACCCAAGAGGAAAGGTAGCCACTTTGCATTTACAGTGGAAACTAGTGAAAGGAACAATTAACTTGTATTTTGTTTTTACATTTCGTTGAAACCGATACTTTTTTATTCAAATTATCCCTGCTTATGTGTTACTTTCACTTTGAGGGCTAAGGTCACCGTAGAATTTTGAAAAAATCAATTTTTTTTCTTTTTTAAATGATATCTTTAAAATCAGGTACGATAGGTTTTATAACGTGGAAAAATGTTTAAGTGTTTATTACATAAATAAAGTAGTCACGCCATAACGTGCCTAACGTATCTGCAA
The DNA here is from genome assembly GCF_026225885.1 of Hylaeus anthracinus. Lineage (NCBI taxonomy): Eukaryota > Metazoa > Arthropoda > Insecta > Hymenoptera > Colletidae > Hylaeus > Hylaeus anthracinus. The sequence continues at coordinate 2,289,110 of NW_026535284.1, forward strand.
TGCCTCAGTCATCGAATGAATGGAAAATAGTGAGTTTTTCCTGCCATTTAGGAAGTTGTGTGTAAAACGTGCAAATTTGTCATTTGCAAATTTGTCAAACTTACATTTTTAATTGCCTGTTTATTGACAAAGGTCATATAATTAATTGTCGAAATATTTTTGTGATGCGTTTATTAGGAATCGATGTAAATGAAATGGTAAAACTTTGTGCCTTCATGAACCTTCCATAACCAATTTATCACTCATTTTACGATGAAACTCTTCGCATGATTTCTGACGCAACAGAAGTTGTTTGTAAAAAAAATGACAAATCGCAAAAAGTCTTGATAACAGAACTACCGGAGAGATATGCTCTACAAGATGCAACAGGTTTAATTCCGATTGGTCAAACCATCTCGGTGTAATCGGCGAACATACCTTAAAAAAAAAAAATAAAAAAAAATATACATGTCGAATTGAATAAACTACTCCTTTTCGAAGTCGGTTAAAAAAGCAGAGAGACAGTAGCGCGAAAAGTAAAGTCTAATTGTAAGTCTGTTGAAAACTTCAATTGCACTGTGTGATGGAATATGGGGGAAACATGATTTTTCGTCGATACGTGGATTTGTGCTGCTTATCGAATGGTGTACCAGGAAAGTGACAGATATTTTCATAAAATCGAGGAACCGTCTCGTACAAATAGCAATGAAAGTTTCAATACTGCAGTCTTGTCGTCGATCTCCAAATTAATTTCCAGTGGCAAACGTTCACTTGATATTGCCGCAAATATCGTTATATATGTGACCAATGATGGGTTGTCAAGCATACTGCAGATTCTGGAAGCATTTGGCATAGCGAAGGGGTCAAATTGCTGCAATTGTTGCGCTAACGCTGACGCGAGCCGCGTCTGGTTTTCGGAGCGATCGCTGACTGATATTGCAAAAAAAGTTCTGAGTATGTTAATGGGAAAGGTCGGCTGTGTAGTGAATGCGTTGCAAACTAGAGATAAATCAAACATTTCTATCATAAACTCTTATGTAAAACTTTAAACGCGTTTTTCTTGTAAACATGTTTTCCAAAATGGCCAAAGGCATAACTTCAACAGACTTTGATCGATTTACTTGAAATTTCAACTGTAGCTTTAAAATGACATCGTCTACAGAAAAATGTAGGGATTGTATGTTTTGTTGTACTGTTTAAGCTATAAACAATTTTTCATGAAATTTTTTTATCGAACGTCCATAACATTGACAAAATTCGTTCAAAAATTCCCTACGTCCTAAAATTGTCTCGAATATTATTATTTAATTTGGAATATATTAGACATTATATAATAGATATTAATGTTCCTTGGAAACAGTTATCACGAAACTTTTATTAGAAAATGTTTTAAGAAGAAATTTAACCACATGCCTGTATTACAACATACCTTTACTTGACAATCTAAATCTAATACATACAGAATATAATAAGGAAACAAGACTTTCAAGACCAATCAAAAGTTTCAAAGTGTACCTACATTGTACATAGAAGTGCCTGAGAACTTTCTTCTTGCGATGCTGAGCGTATCTGTTCCCGTTGCACAAGAATTTCTATTTTTATTTCACATAAAGTTTATTCAAAATAGACCTTTTATTTTGGAGGACTTTAATTTTCAAGACCTTTTATTTATCCGTTTTCATCGGAACTTCTTAATGCGAGAACTTTTCTTATAAAAGTTCCGTTTCAACTGTTTCAAAGGTACCTATTGAAAAAGTTTCATAACGGTTCTGGTAAAAACAATTATCTCGATAGCTTGTACCAAACTCGTAGAAATCGAGTGGAACGTAACACATGCTCCTTGGAGAAGAACTATACAGGGTGTCCCAAAAGTCGGGGAGGAGCCGGAAATGGGGGGTAGCTGTGACGATTTTGAACAACAATTTCCTTTGCAAAAATGTCGGATGGGGCTTCGTTAAGGAGATATTAAACGAAAACCTCGACCAATCAGAGCGCGCGTAGACCGTTCGAGCGGCCGCGGTAGCGAAGGCTACGCGCTAGGCGGCAGCGTCAATGTCCTTCGATGCACGTCGAGTCACTTGTTCGCGTACAAGCGCGGCCGCCTAGCGCGTAGCCTTCGCTACCGCGGCCGCTCGAACGGTTTACGCGCGCTCTGATTGGTCGAGGTTTTCGTTTAATATCTCCTTAACGAAGCCCCATCCGACATTTTTGCAAAGGAAATTGTTGTTCAGAATCATCACAGCTACCCCCCATTTCCGGTTCCGCCCCGACTTTTGGGACACCCTGTATACAGTGACTCTCATTAATATTCGGATACAATCTGTCACACAAAACCCCGTACGTTATTGCTTTCCATATAAAATTTTAATGAGCTCGGGAATCAATTCTCTTTTAACAAGTTAAAACACGTACTGTGGATGGAAGCAACGTACAATGTATTTATTTATTTTTTTACATAGTTAATAACGTAGAGAGCAATGTCTAATTTGAAGTATCAGTGAAATAATCATATTTGTTTGATCTAGAAAATCTGTCGAATTTCCCACTATTGTTGTATTGTCGATATTAAAAATACCATGGTTACATTCCTATTAACTGGCAGACAGAAATACAAGTATTTAACAGAAATATTAGATATGTTAGATATCATTGAAAATCAAGTAAAACTTTTAATTTATCAGAAAATGCTTTTCGTTTTTGCGGTGTCTAGAGGGCGTCGTTCACGTATTGTGCACCCTTTGGGACCCTGGGATAGTTCGTGATTGGTAATAGTTCACTTAACGTTGAAAAAGAGCCGTAACGACGATAGAGTGGCTCATTAAAAGTCCTACATAAATAAAGTAAATCGCAAGGAAAGATTAATGTTTGCCAAACGCTTTGTTCCCAAAGGATAAAAGTGCTGAAATGATATATTTGCAAACGAAAGCACGTTCAACGTTCTAAGTTTGACAGTCTAAACGAAGAAATCGGAACGAAGAATTTCAAATCCATGAAACACGATGCACGAAGTCACATGATTAGATGGTGTACTTCAACAACAAAGGCAAGCAAATTCGTTTTTGTGAACGGAATTTTTAATCGAGGCAAATATTTAATCATTTTAAGAGACAATTTAGTAAGGAATGTTATCGACACGAATGCACGTAGCGCTACTAAATTTTATCGGAATAACGAGATAAAACATAAACTGTGAATCGATCGGAAATATTTAATATTTAATTGCCAGAAATTGAAAATTCCTTCTCCTTTATATTTGTTGGATTTAATTCCAATAAAGAATCTATTGCATTTATCGGATCACAATATTTGGAAAATACCCGTAAAAAATAAAGGGGAATTACAAAAATGGTTAACAAATATGTGAATTCATTCTTCGTACGATTATTTGTAATACACTTAAACGTTATCTCAGTAAAATCTCGTTAATCTAGATTAATTGGAATTAGAGAAGTGAAGGACAGGATAACTTGAAACTCATTTAAATGAAACCTATGTGTTATTACAGTGTTAGAAGACAATACGAATGCTGTACCACAGATTTTTGCAACACTTCAAACTATGTCCTATACTTTTCCGTGCAGTTAACAGCATAATTAGAATCAGGTATTAGACTAACTAATGACTATTTAATTTTAGAAATTGTTATACTTAATAAATTTATTGTTTGAATCTCATTGAAATATGACTAATAATTATAATACAACCAGTGGCACATTTACCTGTACGCAAAAAACCCTAATACTCCAATTAAAGGGAGTCCCCAAAATTCAATATTTCAATTATGAATTTATTAATTACATAAATACAGGATGTTGACACTACGGTTTTAAAAAAGAATTCACGAACTCCATACACATTGCAAGATGTGAAGATCCCAGCGTATACTCTTTAATGCATAGTTCTTCAAGGATTACTAGTATCCTACTTACTCTAACAAGGAAATAATGACGGAACTATAAGTGCTCGTATCATTTTTATACTATCATTTCGAAACTGTTCTTTACGCGTTCTCTTACACGACTGCCCGAAATTTAATGTTACCTTGACCCTCAAGAAAGTACAATGCACTTCTACCTATAATCCAACATTAACCAATTTTCCATCGTATGTCATCAAATATCGCAAACTCACTTTTCTCACGTAAAACACTCCACATTTGCCGGGGCATGCTCAGAATTGTTGTTACGGATGGGGGACACGAAAGAACTACTTCTTATCGAACACCATAAGATTTTCGTTGAACGTTCACAGATACGATCGCGTTGCTTGTACTATATCTTCGATTGTCTTGTGAAACGATAGTCCATTCGCGAACGTTCCGACCGTTTTCTCCGAAGAATCGTGCGCGAAGATTCCTTCATGGATCACAGTCGAGGAACAAATGCTGAGACGTGCTTAGATCATCGGTGTAACTCAACTCGTACACGTGTTGTCCCACTAGATTACAAAGCAATTTCAGAACACGTAAAACCGTCGACGCGTCGCGACACGAGGTGAGCTGGATACCAAGCACGAGACGTTTTCTCCAGCGTTCCGGTTTAACGAAGATCGTGGTTCCGTATACATTCGATAAATCGCTGAGGCGCCGACCGCCGGTATGTATTTATCAACGCTCTCCCACTTCGTTCCGACTCGACGATTTGGTAATCGCAACAGCGGATGCCAATAGCGTTCACGCGATTTTATCCGAGATTTAACCCGGGGGGACCTTAAAGGGGGGACTTCGACGATCACCAGAGAGATTGATCTTTGGGATTTTCGTGTGCCGGGACGATCCTATTGCACTTGCTCCCTCGAATGGCATCTCGTAGGACAACTTTGAAAAATAGTACTTTGTGGCAGTGAATGGGAAAAAGACATTTCTGTATAGAGTGCATCTTTATATTCTGAAGAAGTAGGGGATAATGAATCATGGTGATGGGAGTTGTGTAATAGACATACATATACAGAGTAGAGGATACAAATTCAAAGACGACGAATTATAGATTTATTTTATACATGTGTCATACAAGTGCAGAAGAAACTTTCGTTATGTGAACGTTCTTTTATATGAACTTTTACGATCATATATGCATATAAACGTAATTAGAATGAGTACAAAATTCAATTTGGAATGCTGCGGTAATGTGATAGCAAATGCTTAGTTGAATGTAAAAAACCAAACACCGAGGAAAGCATGGATGAAACTTTTGCTGGCTGACATTTGGAATCCGTAGGATTTATTTTCTTAGTGTCGTTAAAAAGAAGAAGGATTCAGCAATATTGTTTCTTTTTTATAATTTATTCGATGTATGAAGTTATCTAAAATCAAATTGTATTTGGTATAATTCAGATTGTTTGAAGTATCAAGTATGTATTAGGAACCGCATAAATTCGATCCGCAAATTGTGTTTGTATTTAATAAAAGACTACAGAAATTTTATAACGACTTTGATAATTACTTTACCAGAAAGGTGGGAAAAGATCATGGGAAGAGTGATTACACTTGGTCATAATTTGAATAATAATAAGTGGTATGAACTTGTGAGATGATCCAATAAAATTTAGAACACTTGTCCTCAATTAGTTCACATGACGGAGGTTTTACTATATTATCCTTTTATTCAATATCTATTTAATAGTGTGCAATTTTACTCCGGAAGAAGCTAGCTGCAATGCAGGCAAAACATCGGAATATCTAACCTAAAGGACACAACTTACCCCTGGAAGCCTCAGTTGGTATCAACCATGAAGAAACGTGTTGTTTAACGCCTAAAATATCTTAACATTATGACTGTGTTAAGTTGTGGCTAGAATCTGGCGTTTGTTTTATAAAATAAATCTACACTTTTAATCAAATACATTCTGTTTTTTTTTATGCACTGTTGTACATTTGTAGCACCTTCTTTTTTCAATTAGTTTCTGATTTTTTATTCAATTTTCCATTTAATTTTTTCTCGCTTGTATTTTCTACTGTATTTATATATAATAACTGTGCAAATTGACGTTTCTGTCATCGACACACTTTTTAATAAATTCTTTGTCAAAGTCTTGCAAAAGCCAGTTCACTTTCTAGAACCATTTTAAATTGATTCTGAGAATAATTTTGAGAAAATTGAATTACCGACTGATTGATGAATACTAACAAAATCTGTTAGTAATCACGTGTTTCAGATGACTGGCAAATACAATGCTGTCGTATCTTATTGTTTGTCAAATCGTGATCAAAGTTAATGCTTTTGTTTATTAATCCATGATTTAAGAGTTTCGCTACGTCTTGGATTAATGTTAATCGTGAGAACATGCGGAAGAAATGTTTTCCATCACTGAATTGTTTGTCCACTCAATTATCGACTGTTATCTTAAACATTTGAAGCGTCACTTGACAACTTTTTCTCATTGTTTTCGTCCCGCAAGTAGTATTCGCTGCATCTTAACATACCTTTATATATTCGCAGGTGGTGCCGTTATCGTTTCAATCAAAGAATTCTTTATCGTTATCGATTCTGTCTTGTTATATAAAATTGGCTGCGCTCCGGGATTTTACCCGCGTGGAATATTATTCTTATTCACGTAGGTGTCATAATTACGGCAATGTTTATGTAAGCATTTAACTGGATGTTATGTAGAGATAGATTTTTAAATGTAAATTTTAACGGCGAAATCGGTCGTGTGATGAATGATCTATAATTCATTTCTCTGTGAATTATTTTCATTTTTCAATATCTCCTAAACTATACGACTAAATAACATGATGTACAGTGCAAATTTTATCTTCATGAAATTTCCTAGATGATCAAATGATTCTTTTTTAGAAAGATTAATATATTATACCTAATACATACCCTTAAATTAATTATCTCTATTAGAACTATTGCTGACAATATAAACGTATGAAAACATACGAGAAAAATTATACCGCCATTAAAAGGTTTATTACAGAATTGTAAATGCGCGTAGTTGACACATATTTTATATAAAAATTACTGTGCGAAAAATGGAGAAACTTGCATTTCTTCGAATGAATAACAAAGTGTGTGTATTTGATTAATTATACGATCATAAAGCCTACTGTATATAGCGACTATTGTAGTAAAATCCTCTTAAACCGCCTGCTATGACTTTCTGCGATGGAAACTCAAGTCTACATTGTCTTTAGAATGAATTTCCAGACGACAGCATCCAAACTTTCATTATTACTTCACGTGAAACCGTCTAAAGAACGTTTCAATAAATCACCTGCTGAAATCTTCGTAAATTGAAATTCGTTGCGTTATAAGTTTAGACGAGCTGCGTAAAGGAACAGTATTAATACGTTAACTGATGCAGAATTTATAACTCAAGGGAACATGTTACGAGTTCTATGTTTTTTATTTCATTTATAAAAAATTAAATATTATTAGGTGTACGCATAAGTTTTGTAGGTTTTTGAGTTGAATTACTTTATCAACCGAATGAAATTTGTCCATTATTTTTAATTACAATATTTTCCCTCGTTTTCCATTACCTTTTGGTATCATTCAGTTAACAGGTTGATTCCTCGTCAAAAAAAGGAAGCATCTTTCGATGCAATGAATTCATCAATATTTTTTCAAACATTGGCTTCATTTCAAAAACGTATGTCTTGGAGACTGTGTTGCATGAATCTGAGCAAATGATTATCAGAAAGTGGGATGTCAGATGTGTACGTCGAGCGAGATAGAACTTCCCGTTTGAAATCTGGCATTGTCATAATAATCGGACGTCGACCTTTGTCAGTAAACGGTATCTTTTGCTTCGAGTGTTCACTTAAATGTGATCAACTAGCTGTTCTGCAAGTTGTTGTAGTGTTTGGCCCGAATCTTCATCAAGCTTACAATTCTTCATGTTCCATCTTCTCAGACAATCCTGATAAAACGTTGTCGTTAACATTAAAATCGCCAGTTTTTAACCTATTGAATCAGTAGAATCACTTGCAGTCAGTCATAGTACCATCTTGATATGTCGTACATATAATTTGTTTCACATGTGCAGCGGCTTTGTGTTGATTAAACAGAAAAATTAAGCAATACCGCACACGCAACTTGTCGGATTTCATTTTAAAATAAATGTAAAACGATATTATCACAACGATTACGATCTATTATTCGTTTGTTTGAATGCAGGTTAACCAGCCATGCCAACATAAAAAGTACTTGGTTCAGAAATGCCGATATACCTATCGTCTTGTATTATCATGCAAACATAAGCTACAAAACATATGCATACACCTAATAATATTAATTTTCTATTATAATATTTTCATTTTTATAAACCGAAGCAGGATATTAAATATTTTAACTTTAAGTTTCATTTATGTATTTCAAATATTTTTTTTTCAATGAAAATAAGTTTATAAAAGAAATAATGTTTATAAAAGAAATGTCTTCCTCTAGAAGTAGAGAGATTATTTCCACCAACTACTTTTTAACTGACCATGCAGCTATTAATCAGGCATCCACAATTGATTGATAGATGAGTCGTATTTTTACAGCCCAACAATTAAAATGTAATAATCAATCACCGGTTAAGTTTCGTAAGACACTCGTATGCCCCAGTGACGTAAGATTCTATATATCGATCTGTTTTATCGCAGAACAGGAAAGTTATGTCTCCTTACCAATTACCTTTTTGTACTGATTACTTTAAACCACTTGTATATTCGACAATTATCTAGAACAGAGGCAACCTTTCGAACCTTTCGAAAGTCGAGTCAATAATTGAAAAGTTAAAGCACGAATCGAGATTTAGTTCAATTGAACTGTCACGGATATTCTATACTAGTCTACGGTATCATGCGACTTCACGAACCCTCAGCAATAGACCGAGTCAACGGAGTTAATACTTCAATGAACGACTAAAGAAGAGACGTGATTATATCTACAAAGTTCTCCAGCAGCGCTTGCGCCATGCCAAGTAGATCACGAAGTTTCACTTCTAAACAATGATCGAGCATTAAGTAATTGTGTATCAGTAGAATAGGGTCGCTTAACATGCAATCTTAATCTCTACAATGCCCTTACGATATTTGCAAATTACAAGTTCAATATTAATACTCATATTATCGACTAATTCCGTCGTATCAACCTAATTACTGTATTTAAATCATTTATGACATGAAGTAATAGTGACCGAACTGGAGAACAAAGTTGCGAGTCCAATATGGGCCTACAAACAAGCAGAAGAATTGAACAAATAATTACAAAACAAATGACACTCATACATGTATGCCTTAAAACTAACCAGAGTAAACTAAGGTTCTCACATGCAATACTAAGCTACGATAATCAAGGAAATGATACAAGGAAAAGTATGGATCGTCGAAGAATGAGCTCTCGCTCCACGCATACTTGTTTGGGTTGCGGTCGTGGCTCGCTTGTGCCTCTCGAAGTAGAGAAGAGGAAGGGCAAACAACCGTGTGACGGTCGATTCCGAGGCTCGTTGAATCTATCGAGAAAATAATTCATGAAATATTAATATCACAGCAAAATCGTATTTCCCATCATTGGGTAAAAATGAAATTCACCAAAACGCTATCATGCATAATTAAATGAAAAGCACAATAGCAGATATACGATATACAGTAGCAGAGAAAAATTTAAGACAGGAAAAAAAAGCAAAAAATTATGTATTTTAGGCGAAAAATATAAATAAATTGGATGTTTTTCTTCCTGAACGTATTATGTACAATAATCAAAACAAGTATCTATTTGTTTTTTATTCTCACAGACAACAATTTGAGATGATACTTAACAGGAGAGTTTTTAATGAAAAGTATATACATTTTTTGTATCACCTTAGCGAACATTTTAGAAGAGAGAAAAGTCCAAAATTCGTCAAAAACTGAAGAAAGAACGATAATACGCTAACATGAAAATACAAGAGCGACGAAATGCACTTGTATTTGCAGTAGAAATTCGAGAAGAAACTGAGAAAGATGTAAGATGTAAGATGTAAGAACACAAACAGTTCGCAGGTGGCCAAGTGAAAACAGTTGTAATGAGAGAGTAGTTTTTAACCCCTTAACCTACAACTACGTGTGAAATACATGGTCTTGTATTTAGGCTAAATGTAAGTATTACAGGCACGGCCCATGGTACGGTTGCGATTTATAATATGACACCTTTGATGATTATTAATTTTTACGATTGAAAATCATTTTATTTTCGAAACAACGGGGTGCTAACGGGGAAATGTAACGTTTGTGACATACAATGAAACATGAATAGTGACAGAGACAACTGGATGGGATATGAGATACTGGAATATACAGGGGGTGCTAACGGAGAAAAGCTTTTCACTCAGTTTAATTTTCAATCTCTTGACTTTTACGACGAGCGTGAAATCTGTTAATTTTTGTTATCATTGGAATCTCGTTTAGTTTATAATATTATTTGTTTATATTATGTTACATAAATGAATCAAACATACTTGTAAAATACAATAAATATTCGATCGATAGAAATAAATTATAATTAGTAGTGATTCAACGTACGTGAAAATAATATTAAATTCTTATTTAATATTCACATATAATACTAATTACTACTTATAATATTTATTTATCTGCTCGATGTCACTCTTTTGATAGAAAATATAAGATCCGGAATGGACCCGTGACAATTAAAGAACATAATAAACTATAATAAATTGTGAATATTCAAGTATTTAGTTAATATGGCAATGGATAAAACATTTCTTTGAATTATGATACAAAAATCTACTATACTGTATCCGAGAAAATCTATCCACCCTTAATGCAAACATAGAAATCACTACTATCATCGAGTACACCATCGATACTGTTAAACTTGGTGCACAGTATCGACATTTCCATCGAGTTAATTATTTAGTCCAATCGAACACCTGTTCTCGTCGAGAAATCTTTCTCCTCATAGACTGAACAATTCATTTCATTATTTTGAAATAGCATTGTGGAGAAACAGAAAGACGGAAACGTTATTTCAAATAGTTATTCTGTATTACTTATTTCCAATTCAAAAATGTACAATTTAAACAGTTTTGGTCGATAGTATGCGCATACCAATAGAGCCCTGCGAATATCTCGTTATCGATCGACTCCTGCGTCAAACAAGAGCCGACTTTCCTTTCGACTGTTTCGTTGATCGACATGCCGTCGATACGTATGCACGTTCCCATGTAAACCTATAGGTTTATTCACAATTTACTTACATATTCTGGAGGAACCCTGCATTTGGATGAAATTTGAATATACGTAAATATTTGGCAACAGAATCTTCGTACAAAATTCATGTCTTAGCCAGCCGGCATTTACTCAAAATTAATCATACGTTTTTGGATCTAGCTGCAGATCCTATTTGAAAGAATTTGATAATTTTACAAATATAGTATTTAATTGGTCATGTGTACAAACATTTGTATAAGTAAATATATGGCAGTAGAATCTTTGTACAAAAGTAAAACAGCTTCTGTTTCTAGTGAATCAACATTCAAACATTCAACAGTCGTTCAAAATTAATCATACGGTTTTAGATCTAGCTACAAATCCTGTTTGAAAGTATACCATAATTTGACAAAAATATAATTTAAAGATAATGAATTGATCACGAATAAACTGCTAATTTCATACGTTTGTGATACAAACGAATACGACAAATATGTGGTAAAGGTAACGTAGAGGTATGTACAAAACTAAATATTAATAATATTATATTAACTATTAGAGTATATTCTATGTACATTATATATATTTTTTATATGTTTTCCATATTAGTATACGATGTAAATGTATAAAGTCCGTAATCTAGTTATAAGATTTGGATATGTAAATTTTTTAACTAGGTTTGCATACGTTTCAAAATGTTCAATAGGCGAAACTTTCAAACGTGAAAAGTAAGAGTACGTTGTTTTATCATTTAAAAAGAGTGCACGTACTTTAGATCAGTATTAGAATATAATTTCCCTGTTAACAAGTGACGGAGAAGTTGCACCCGTTGGAGAACGGACTGACAACAAGAAGTCGAACGCAACACTGCTCGTTTCCGTAAGTACCTGCTCGACGTTACAGCTGAAAGGTGATTATTAATTCGAGTGGTATCGATCTCCGAACAGAAATGAAATCATATAACCTACACAAGAAAACGTTCCTATTAATTTTCTAGCATTATCGAGGCAAGAAGGAACCGACGGAAGAGGATGTAACGCCTGCGCGAAACCCGGACATCTCGGTCAGCTCACGGACTGGCAACTATGAATGAAAGCTCGAACCTCGAACCTCGAAGCTCTCAGTACCGCGCGGGACAGCGACAGTGTCGTTGCTATTCCTCTTTGTCACGTTTCGGGACCGTTATATCGCAAAACGTAGAACACTTCGAGCATTCGAGTTCTTTGACCAGTTAATTTAATCAAAATTAATTTTTAAGTCATAAAAAAGAATTTGATTCGTCGACTATTACAACTTTGTAAAGTCGTGTAAAAGCTATCTTAAACACTGTGACTCACTAAAATAATTTTATCGCAATTTTGACAAAAAAAAAAAATTAAATTCAAAATAAAAATTCACCACATTTTCTTTTCCTTTGTAATAAAGTAATCGTATTGTATATATTTTGGTTTTGTATACAAGTAATCGAGACATACAAATATAATTGTATTAACTCTTCAAGGTGTTGAGGGGAGTATGCATATCCAGTATTGTAATTTTGATTCTGCCAGGTTGCAACGAATAATAACTTGATAATACTTATTGCATCTTCTGTGAGTATGTTGGTGGGACAGTGTTAGAAATAAGCAAAATTTTATTATAATAATAGATAATGTATAACATGATAAAATATAGTGATTTATCGGTGATTTTTTATTGATTTGGTCATCTTTCGGAAAATTTTGTAGCTTGATTTTAAAAAAACTAGTCTTTTCAAGTACAGGAATTTCTTTAATAAACAAAACATAAATTTTGAAATTGATCAAGTGAATTAGTTTCTTTAATTTAAATTCACTTTACCAAGAATCAACAATGATTTCTGGTGATGCATTATTTTTGTGAACAACGAAAGATTGGGGATCTATATATCTTCAATAAAATATTATTGACGATACGCATATGCAACACGAAAAAATTCTAATTCCTCCAACACGAAATACATTTAATTCTACTTTAAAATTAAAATTTCAATTCCTATTCAACTCTGATTATTTTAATAATAGATTCTGTCTTCGGCGATCTCTGGACGGTGTCGCGTTGCATTCAAAGAGGCTCGATGAATTACATCGAATAAAAAGAGCAAAAGCCGCGGACGTATGGAGAGAGATCCACGGTTCACGTTCCTCCGTAATTAATAATTTCGTGTCCCGGCACCACAGATCCGTTTGAATTTGTCGAATGATCTACAATTATGCGTACACGTCGTATGGTGCTGAATTATTAATGGTGTATCGCCGCCGAAAAGTGTTCTCCCGCTCGAACAAAGAGATGTAATCGATTAAATCGGTAAAAATGAAAAGCAACTGGAGTAGCCGATCGCGCGATTGCGGTCTCGGTCAATTCGGCCGCAAACGAGGCGCGACCTAATTGCATAAAATGTTGAATCGCGATGGGCGAGAGTTCGTGTTTTCTTAAGGGGAAGGATGACGCTGAGAAAACTGTACGACTTTCGCGTCGCAGGGTTGGAAAATTTTAAACGTCAACCACTCGACAAGAAAGGAAAGTTTCATTCTTCTTTCTAACCGTTCCACGATTGAAACTTTAATAGTTACGTAATATTTCTCCGGCTGTATTACGCGTGACGAGCATTCGTGTGTAGCCTACCGCGGGGAATAAGGCTCGTCGGAATCTTCCTGTAGACGGAAGATGCCTCGTTTGGATTTAGATTTCTTCAGCCAAGAAACCTTTAGGTAAGACCAACGTTCCGTGCATTCGAGGTTTTGGTAAAACGTATGGCGATGTTTTCCTGCCGGGGGTAACGTATAGTGCGTGGGACAAATGTAGGTATTCCGCGTAATACCCAGAGAGAGGCCAACGGTGATGGTCTTGAGTGCAGTATGTAAAAAGTTCAGTGTACGCCTTGAAGTGATTTATTTTAGGTGTCTTTTTCAAGCTTTATAAAAATACATTTCTTTTGTTGACTCTTAAAGTGCATGCTCTTGCAATTGTTGTAAAAGGAGGTTTGTAGGAAATTTTTGAAAACGAGATAGATGTGCCATGGAAGATGTTGAGCAGACTAGAGATCATGTGTCACATAATTTATTGTATTTGTAGTATAGTTTGTACAAGCTTTAGTGACGTTTTCGAGTCTACATATTCGATTCCCTTCGGAACATGGTTTACCCAAAGTGTATTACGCTATACGCATATTGATACATTTACATTGAATTTTGGAGAAAAAGAATATAAACGCTTTAAATTGTTTGTATACAAACTTTAATAAATTACGATTATCATGTACGTTCTTTTTTTACCTTGAGAAATTCCGTAAATTAAAAAATGGACAATAATTCATATGTACATATAAATATCGCGTAACAAAAAAAATGAATAATTCAGGATCCCTCACTTTTTCGATAGAAATTGAATTCGTACTACGAATTAAAATTATACTTTACGTTAAGTGACAATAATAAACGTTGCCAATACGTTGTATCATAATGTTATTCATGACCAGTTACTGCGATCAAAATTTGCTTACCTTTGTGCAACTGTTGGCAAAATCAGAACAATATAATAAACATGAGCATTTGAGAACTATGAGCTACTTCCTAAGTAAGAATAATTTATGATCCGTAGCCTTTGGCGATTACCTTTTGGTACTCGCGCTAATTTTCTCTTAATCCAAGTTCATTAGGAGTACATACTGCTGCTTCAGTTTAAAGTCCATTCTGTGTAATGAATAAGTAATTAAATCAGAACGGTAGTTTGGCCGTACAAAGGCAATATGATGTCAATTGTCTTTTAATTGGAGATTTATACGAAGAAGATAATGAAATATAATATCTCCCTAAAAAGTAAATATGGTTGGTTAGTATCAAAGAAAAGACGACGATGTGGAAGGCGTTTGTGTTATTGTGACAATGTGTTGATCTATTACTGAGTTGGTTTGTTGCTACCACAGTGTGTCGTGTTGTGTATTGTGGCAGAGTTAATGTATTGTAGTGTCGATGTGTTATTGTGTTATTGCGTTGGTGTGTTTGTGTATATAAAAAATTGTGTTGGTGTGTGACTTTTTTTGTCCTATAATTGTTTCAGTTAAATTTTCTGCCAAATAATTTTATTGATACCATACTTAAGTAAAGTGCATTGTGAATCACATATTCAGCGTTAAATCTATTCTTTTATGTCTCGCTCAACTGATCAAAAGGGTAACCCATTGTTTTTTCAAGTTTTACAAAATATTCGAGAAAAAGAAGAAACTTATCATAATTGTTATTAAATACCTTTTTTAACTTTATTAAAAACTACATTAATTTTAATGGGAGATGAGTGTCATGTTAAATCAATGATCTTTTTAGGTAAGAGTGGCTAAAGTAGGCTTATTAATATATATTAATTTACCATAAGGATAGATTTTATTGTACCAACGCACCGTTTTCAGTGATCGTATGTGTTATATTTATCTCTATGTTATGTAAATAACATTTATCAATTTAATATATGGATAGCTTTTATTGCATCAACGCGTGCTTTCAGTAATTAGTGTAAGTTTGTCCAAAGTACTTTGCCAATATTATTAATATTGATGTGCGGAATCACAACATATTACATCAAATAATTGTAATTTCACTTTCATAATCTGTAATTATTTTAATGATTGCTCTTACTGTTACACATATGAATCAATATAATTTGTCATTTTAGTATTATTAAATTTTCTGAATGCTTTGATACATGTCAAAAACGATGGTAATGACATGTTATAAATGTTGAAAGACTATTTAACGCGAGTTAAAGTAACATTATCTTACAAAATAAACCCATAAGACTTTACACATTATTATATTTTTCAAATTTTACCAAAAAATAAACAATATTCGTATCTTGGTGGATACATCCTTCTACCATACCGCACTGGATATGTATTGTTTACAAAGAACGTCCAATCACCTAATTAGTTTTGATTTGATTAATTGTCCGAATGGTTCTATTTTTTCAAATAAAAATTCGAACAGCATGACCCGACAAATTCAATAAGTGGCCTTAAAATAATTATTACGACAATGTTTCTGGGATTTTGTGTTTTTAAAAACGGGTACGAGAGAGTTTCGCAATTAATGAGAGCCCTCAACTTACGAATTGGCCCAAATGCTGTGTAAATATGCGGAGAATGGAACGCGTTGCGATTCCCAATCGCTCACGCGAAGGCTGTAAAAAATGCAAAAGAGGCATGAATTGCACTCAGATAACAAAATTTAGAAGCAGTAGTGGTTAGTACTTCGCGAAAGAATCTCTATTATACCACAGGAATATATTACAATGAGTAATATCAAGGTTTTCGCATTTTATCGTTGTGAAAAGTGCGAGCCGAACTTTACAACGATTTCGCTCCACGTTATGTTTTTTTAAGACGGCGTACACGATTTCGGGGAAACTATACGACCGATTTCTTTCCTCTTTGACACATGCGTGTAAAATGAGTGTTTACTGGATATTAAAATCGTGTCAAGCACATATATATAGTGATCCAAAGGTTCAAAGATTAGGTTCCTTTATCCAATTTAGTTCATGGTGAACACAATGCAACGGTATCATATATTCACTATAAATTTTTTCAAAAAAATCAGCCCTCTGATTTCAAATATGTGCAACGTGAATATTTTCAATATTTTCAAAGAAATATGTGATACGGTGAGTGATATTAACACAGATTAAAAGGCTATTCGACTTTTTGTATTATGTCAAATAATCCTGGATAAACCACGTACGCGTTACTCCTAGCATTGTGCAACACGCCACACAACACACTCGTTTAAATGTTGGAAAATATTTTTTATTGTGCATTCCTTTAATTAAAAAAGGTATTAAGCTTTCTATCTTAATAATTCGTTTGTGATACCGCTTGAGCACGCGATTTTGTAGCGTTATATCCCCACAAACATAAAAGTTTTATTTACAATACAAGATACAGGAATTTTCTTTCCAATCTTATTTTTAATTTTAAAATAGATTATATTTTTAAAAGGGGTGCAAGAAAGTTAGGTATATTAAAAAATAAAAATAAAATAAAATCTAATAACTGCAACTTTCTTTGTCGGAGAAAGAAAAGATAGTTGACAAATTTGATAAGGGAAATTACGAACGGTTTACGTGTAAAATGAGATATTTAATCACATTTCTTTCCTCTTAGCAATTATCATAAATAATTCAGTTTTCTGCTCCTTTCTTCTGCAGAACTTGCATCGTGAATATTTCTCAGACATTTTTCGCTTGATTCCCGGAAGACGTGCCCTAGAAACTGTATTTATATTTGATCTACATCTGTCGTTGCAAACTTTCTACAGTTTTATGTAGCATTTGCGGATAGATTCACATGTTTAACTCGAATATTAATTTATGGTTGTTTCTTGTGAAGAGGAAATAATGTTTGCATTGATGGCTCCAACGTTTATTTGTTACAAATAATTAAAATAAAGTGGTACGCCTGGACAAGTACAGAAATTGATTATTCTCCTTATCAATGATTCTTGTCAGGAGAGTCTTTAAAGTTTCTCTTGAGAAGGATCTTCGCTACTTACTAACTTGATCTACTTACCAATTCGAATTAAGATAACATTTTCATAGCTTTTACTTGGACTTTCGAAATGAAAGTTAAACATAAAGTTCATTTCTTTCTGGATCGCTAACTTCAACAATGATGGCGGAAATACTGTGAATGGAAAGAAACACGTAAACTGTATCCATCCTAGACCGATGTTCGTTTTACATATAAGTGTATACTGCACCCTATATGAAAATGCATACTCTTTGCTCTACTGACGTTGCCAGAGTCTGCGATCATGCTAGAAATACGTGACATGCATAGCTAGAATTTTGTAAGTCAAAGATTATTTTCAGGCCACATCTCTGGTGAAATTTTAATATCAGCTGCAGTATGCAAGAGAAAAAATGTCTACCCGCATACAGAAATTACAGAAAAAACATTAACGTGCTTGAAAACTTTAAGAAAAATAATCTGGTGTTATTTTATTCGGGGGGGGGGGGGGGGCCCGCCTGATGTATTTGTCTTTGAATGCCATCTAAATTACATATGAAACACTTTTTGTGTTCCCTCACGACTGAAAGAATTTCCTTCTGTAGTACGCCTTGTATATTCATAGAAAATGTAACAAACATCGATTTCTTTTACTGAAAAGAAGCGAACACACCTTCTTGATCACGACACCGTAGTTAGGCGCTCTTCAGTTGGGAACAACACATTCGGTGGTTTATGTCCAACAAGGTTATCGCCTAACAGACCACACCAGGATCCCTCAATTATATTGGTACATTTGTTCCACACACTGTACTATAAATCGTACTATGGGCAACTTAATTCAATAAACGTATATACCAGACACGGAGCAGTCGTTCGTGACCGGAATGAACATTGGAGAGCGGTGGGATTAATTCAATTTTAAATAAAATTTACGGTTTCCTTTGCCTAGCAATGTGGAGAGCATAATTACGATTCGAAAACAGATTCTACGACGCTGTTATTGCGGTAAATAATCGTACATGATTCTTTCACTCGCCGTCGGTCCTTTCAAGGTGGCCTTAATGATAAAATGTTCGAGCTAGAACTGATTATCACGAGCCTGGCCCGTGGTATATTGTTCTGGCCAAGTCATCACATTTTGGTCCCAGGATGTTGGAGCTTAAATCGTAGCTTAAGGGGTTTAAGATCTAATGCCATTCATAGTTTATCCAAACATGACGTCCATTAGAACGCTTTTATCTTACAATTTCAGGTTTTCTCAAAATTAATTACGTAAATCTATACAACTTTTCTTAATTTGTTTCGGTTACTGGCAACATATACGTAATTTCGAGTGTTATCACTCTTCAACGCATGTTTAATTGTTTATGTTATTACTAGTACCATATTCGATTATCGCAGAGGTAACTTATGTTATGTTTATGTAAAGCACATAAGGAGAGAAAAGTACCGTCAAATGGGGTTCTTTGCAACACCTTTTCACCTGAATACAATTGTTGAAGTACGGAGACACCCTGTGATTCGTGTCGAGTGGCGATAGAAGTAGCCATGCTTAAAAGGAACGGTTGCAGATGGAACTGTCAAACTGTCAGATTCCGACTGGCAGCCGACTTATTAACATGTCTGAATTGTCGGAGAATATTAACTGTATTGTATTACGCTGTTGTTGTTGTCGCTGTTGAATTATGGTTTACAATAATCAAACGTGTGACGCGAGAGTCGCGACCGACGTTTCCAACAATATTATGATCGCCACGTCATCCGCATATAGGTGACAATCATTTTCATCAGAGAATGAAATAGATTTATTCTGAAAATGAGATGTTAAAGGAAACAAATTTAGATGGGATTAGTAAATTTGAAAGAAGTTGCAAGAATAAGTACTATCACAAAATTTTAGCCTCGTAGGAATTTTCACGATTATTAGTTTGACAGTCAAGGTGTTAACCCTATACTCTATGAAATGTAAGATATTTCAGCAAAAAATGAATACGTAAATGAATACTGAAGATTAAAAAACTTTATCTATTACCGTTTCGCTTTGATGTAACCAAAACGTAGGTGCCCTCACGTAATTTACAAGACAATTATTTTGTTTAGGATAGCAAGTATGATTGTATATATCATAAATTCATAAACATCCGTAGCCTAATTTATCAGATTGTGATAATAACAGTGCTGACACAACTGATACTGATGAAGACGACGAAAGTGTTAGATGAATCCTACTAAATAAATGTTAAAACAGTATTGAATAAAACTAAATAAAACTGGTAATTATATAGAAAAGAGTGCTCAAAATATACATTAATTGGTGATATTTTGGCGAGGAAGAGGTTTACCTAATAATTGTTTTTTAATTACCTGCATTATTTTATTTCTGTTAAAATGTTAGCTGAGAAAGTTTTTTTATGAATATCTCGAAGACTAAGCGTTTCCATTGGTCATTTATATAGAAAAAGTAATTGTGCAGAATAATGATTTGATAACATGTTTCAAAATCATCGAAATCGGTGATGACCACCCTTTTCTGTATAACTATCATAAAATTACTTAATGTCGTCAAAAACGTACAATTATTATATAATTCTGTTACGTTTTCCCACATCAATAATTTTAATCTTAACATACGTTACGTGTTAATATATAACATACAATTTTTAGACAAATATTTTTTATCTTTGCGTAAGACTACAATTATAAAGTCATAAATGATTAGATAATAAATGATATGCGCAGGGGATAAGTCTGGGTTTTATATCACTCTGCTATGTAAAAGTTTTAATCACTCGAATGATTATTAGCCAATTACGATTATCGATATTGGCATTAACTATGAAGATAAGATTTTAATCTTCTAATCTGAAATTAAAAACTTCAATTATAACATGACTATCGACAGAATAATTATCGAATACGTCAAGGCGCGATTGAGATCTGAAATACGTGAGATCTTGACAACAATAATCGTGCACGATTTGACGTGAAAGCCTTACACTATCTGACGAGTAGACAATCGAGTACTTTTCCAGGAACTTATGACAAATTATCGAAATTCTGCTGGTTTGAGATATACAATATGTGACTCAATATTAAACTGCGAATCTTTATGCAAAATAAAATCTTCGCGAACGTGCCTACAAAAATTGAACCTAAATAGGAATTTATTTTATTCTACAAATATTGTAACATGAACTTTACTTTCAATCTTTTTTATATTCTTGCATATTGATGCATTTTGTAGTTTCTTGCACATTCAAATTTCCTATAAATGCATAAAGATCCGCAGTCTACTCATTATATTAACATATTCACGCCAGCGCTGTTCTTTGTGTTTCTCGCCATGGGGCGGCGCGGAAATACACGCCGTCTCATAGATACGCAAGCGCGAGCCACCCGTGGTACATGCCGCCCGATGAGAGAGGCAAGCGCGTGCCATCGGTATCACACGCTGGCGCGAACTTGTTAAAAACTTGTTTGCACGAAAGCATAGTGTGATAATAGTCTCGCTAACAACGATCGACGTTCTCTATGGGAATAACAACGTTCGTTTGCTTGTCAGAGACAGCGTTAACAAGAGGAAATAAATACTGTCGATCCGTTTAGACCGGGGACATTTTGGACAGCAATGAACATTTACGATTGATGGTTTTCAGTGCGTGAAGAGGACACATACATACACACGTGTACTTGTATGCATTTATCTAAACGTTCACAGGTATTCGACGATGTCAAATTGTTCAATATACCGCCACAATAATTGCAACTATTTAAGCGTTAAATCGAACTCAATTAAGAACCAGTATATAGAAAGATATTCGACATACGAGTAAAATTGAAATTTGAAGATTTGATCACATGCATCGTGGTCGATAGTTTGTACGAATAGCTTAATTCGATTTTATAGATTAAATTATGCTAGTACATTAACGTTTTAGGCTCTCCATATTGGATTATTTTCAGAAATATTGTATACGTAGGCATGTACAAACAAGTAGTAATAAATGTACGTATCATTTGGGAGAACTGTATTTTCTTATCGTCATTTGGTTGTATATGTTTAGGAACAGAATAGATAAGATTGAAAACGTTAGAATGGTAGTGTATACTAATCTACAAATAGAAAAATACGAATGAAATTGAAATATCGTTGTTCGTTCAGATGATCGATCATGGCAGTACAATTTTTAAATTTTTCAACGACCATTCGCGGCTTCTCGTATCACTTTTAACTAAAATGCAATATCGTTGACGGTTATCTGTCGATACCAAAAGTCAATTAAAACGATTTCAACTTTCCAAGTGCTATGATCTATATTTCGATATTTGATTCGAGTTCTCCGCGATAACGGTTGAAAATACCATGCATATAAATTACAATTGAAAACATTCTATAGCACAGTAAGACTTGGTAAGCCTGTCTAGAATAGTTCAAAAGAGGTGCACATTTGAGAATTTTGTTTGGACAAACGGTCGATTTTCTGGTGATAAATTCAAGGACATTCGAAAGAACGCTTTTTAGTACATGCGTTACAATTTTTGTATTTACGAATATTTTAAATTAACAAAGTTGTAAGAGTCGGTGGCAATATCGTTTTTGACTTGAGCATTTTGCGATGACTACTCTACCTCAGAACTGGATTATCTGAAATTAAAAAAGTAACCGTGATTTTTAAGAAATATTATACATTATGCAAGTGCTATCGAGCCATATTTTTGAAAAAATAATTTTACGTATAAAAAAAACAAGATAATTAACTTTCCGATTTATAAGGAAGTTATTGTAAATGAAAAATCGATTTTTTAGCAGATCTCCATGTTTCAAGGTCATTGGAGTCATTTTAGTCTATTTTTAACGAATTGTTCGTATGTGTGTGTGTGTGCGTATGTAAACAAATTTTTCATTAACATATTCTAAATAACTAATAGCGAAATCAAAATGATCGATGATGCAATCGATGTGTATCAATCTAACTTAGAGCTGATTAGATTTTGTTCTAATTCGGTCCAGTAGTTTTTTTTACTACTCTACTGAAACAGTCAAATATTTCCAAAATGGAACATTTGTGAGAAAAACGGTTTAGAGAAATGTTTTAGGGTTTAAAAATTCTATTGAACTATCGTGTCCGTTTGACCTTCAAAGGACCGGTCAAAGTCACGTCAAGGTCAACATGATTTTTTTAATGGAACACCTCATTTTTTGTCATGCACTGTGAAAGCTGGCTATGAGACTTTTTCAAAACACTAGTTTCAAACATTTTTTTTATTCGCAATAGATGGCGCTGTAATCGAAAATCGGAAAGTTCCTTGTTTAATATATTATTCGAATACTTGTAATTATGAAAACACTCAGATAATTCAATATACTATTTATAAATTCTTGTGGTTTGAATTTCAGATATTTCAGCTCAGGGATAGAGTAGTCACCGCGGAATACTCGGGGGGAAAAACTATAACGTCGTAACTTTCTTAATTTAAGATATATTTCAAGTATAAACATTGTGACACATGCACTAAGAAACGCACCTTCGAGTACCCTAAATCTTATTACCAGAAAATCGACCGTTTGCCTCAAAAACATTCACAAACATGCACCTGTTTTCGGACCGTAGATAAGCTTCCCCTCTTTAATCATACTTCATTTAGTTTTGCAACTTGATTGGCACTTGAATTTGGGAGCATCGTAATCTACGAATGCTTCACTCGGTGATTGAATCACCGTGATTGTAGATAACGCTAGACTCGTTATCCTACGAACTGACCCAGGAAGTGGTGGAAATAACTTTCTGACAACTTGATAGACAGTACTGCATTTAGCTGCCTTTCAAATACGAAAACAAAATATGCATTCAATACTCGATTTTCTTTTTTCCACGATTCTGTTGCAGAATGATCGACGACCGCGATGCAATCGTTTACGAAATTCATGACAACGAAATCTTGGTCGAGAACGGAACTATCCCTTACAATATATCCTCGAACGAAGATTATATCTTCGACAGGACCAGTGTAAAGGTGATCTTTATTACACTCTACACGATCGTCTTCATCTCATGCTTTTTCGGTAAGTTATCGACTTCTTTGCAACACTCTTCGACTTTAAGGAGGCAGATGCCCCCAAAAATCGATTTTTACTTATATAACTGCATATAGTAAGAAGGATTTTTTTTTACAAGTGTAACTATAAAGTTTAGAAATATAACGAGATTATGGTTAAAATCGTAAAAACTTGTATGACAAATAATCGGTAATCAGTTGGCACGCTGTCTACTTAACTGAACGTAAATTAATTGAAAATTACTGCGAATCTGAAATGCTATAAATATTTAGGTTAGATATTTTATAATAATTGTGATTATATTAATTGACACTGTCTTATGATTCGTTTTAATTAGTTTTCAATATACAATTGCTTTACAGGTCTGCTAAAACTCCATATATACCTAGGTGTATTTAGTTATGTTATATTATCAACCTTATAAAGTTTCAACCTGATTTCCATTACAATAATTCTATTCATATATTATATAACCTAAGTTCCAACCTGATGCTTATTATATTACGTATATGCATATACGAAGATTGGTAGTCATAAATTTTTGCTTATTGTTAATATTCTAACTAATTAACTAATGTGTTTGATAATTACAGTAATTGTAGAAGAATAACAATAAGCAAAATTTGATGGCTACTACAGTTCGTATAGATGCATTGCAATGACCATCAGGTTGATACTTTATACTACTAAGGCTTTATAATACAATAAATGACTTCGTATAATAGGTCGATGAATAAATACCATCTTATTAGTTATTATGGATAAAAATGAAGTTCTATTTAAAAAGATTAATTTTTTCTAATCTCCCCCACCACTTTATTTACAAAGAATGATTTACTCCATATAATGTTTCACCTCGTACCAAATAACTTTTGTGAAAATACCTTTTTCATAGTTATATCCCTTCGTGAGATATTTTACCATTCTGCATTAAACGAAACACACTCAATAAATGGGAATGCACTAATTTTCCCTTATATGTAAATATAGTTATTTGGAGATAATCATTCTTTCAAACATCGCTCGTTTTCGACTGGCCAAAAGGGCGTAGAGCCTAAGTTGGCAATTTATCAGCTCCAACTTTTTCCACGAGATAATGTTCACATATTTTTGAACGGGTCAATTCTCATCCTGCAAGGGTAATATAGAATTCCAAATGAAAAACGTAACGCATAAAAACGAAGCACGGTTCGTAAATTCGACGGAACCTGTCGTCGTAAATCTCTCGCGTGGCCAGTAGGACTTATTGGCAACTAGCTGAATTACCCGAAAAGTTGCCCAAAGGTATGAATTATCGTTTAAATGCAGAAAGTATTTTAGCGTTTTCTGATATACGAAGTTTTTCGTTTGATATTCTAGGGCATAAATAATCAGGACACTGGTGCTACTCGCCAAGTAGAGTTTTAAATGCAGGCGAGAGGTTGTTTGGGTCGATATATCGATTACTATCGATTCCATTGAAAGTATTCAAGAGACAAAGAAGCTTTTAAATTTATCATTCAACAAACTTTGTTATATAAGATTTAGTTATGAAAGCAACTACGAACGAGATATTGTTCATTTTACAGTTGGCGATTATTTAAATTTGGATTCGTGAATGTCTTTTACGTATTATAGTCGTCGCAACGAAACTGATTTTTTATCTCTATTAAATAAAATCATTTGTTGATGCTTAATATCATTGTCTGAAATTTCCACAAAGTCACCCAAATCATTGACTTAGTTAAAAATAGCGAAAATTATACAAAGTAATATCTTCTGTTAGTTTTGAATGTACGTATTTCAAAAGAGTGTGTCTTTATAGAAACTTCAGATTTTTATTTTTACTAAAATATATATTTCCATATTTTTCTTTAAATAAATATCGCATTCATCACAGTAACCCTATATCTATTTTGTTTAATTAATCCCATAATCATACCAAATAATAATTATCATTATCATGTAATAAATATCAGGTTTCATCGAAAAATTCGATGGTTTTATAAAAATTCCAGGCAGTGTAGAGTAATTACTAAATACCATGAATCGTGTGGGCCCTACACCATGTTTTAATGAAATATTCAAGAAATGGTTACCCACTTTTATATGGCCTTTTCATATACAAGTTGGGCCAAAGTAGGACGAGCTCTAACTCCGTTATCAACGCCTCTAGAGAAAACTGTGAAGGACAAAACAATGAATGGTTCAAACATGGTTCCATATTTCTTTTACACAGATTGAATCTTTTCATTATTCTATGTAAAATAGTATTAGGGTAAAGTGGTATAAAAATGATCAGTTCATGAAATATTTTAAACAATTCTTTTTATTAAAGAAGATGCTCAAATGCTTCTCCATTACACTCAGAGGTGGGTAATATTTGTAGAGAAAGTATTTTAAATACTATTTTAAATAATAGATTCATCAGAATTCAAATAAAATAGTATTTCAAGTGGGATATAAAATTTCAGCAAATAAAATATTTTATTTTGATAATGTAAAACGTAAATTAAAATATGTTTCATTTTAATACCATAAAGCATAAAATTGAATACTTTCCATAGATCTTAACCCGAAAATAAACTGTGTAAATATGATACACAGATGGAGAAACTATTTCTTGCGATTGAAGAATATCTCTTTCCATCACGCATTTCATGAAGATTCTTAGTTGAAGTATTCATTGCAGGACTACATTGAATGTATGTTTATAATGCAGAGGAAAAGTACTTCTTTCGTTTTAGATTACCATAATAAATGTACTTTACATTATAATTTAGTAAAATAAAAATATTTTATTTGCTGATAATAAATTGAATACATAAAATATTCCGAACTATGGCACAAATATTTTCAGTGTTTTTGAAATAAAATATCACTTAAAATATTATCTTAAACATTTTTTATAACGAATAAAATATTTTATTTTTAAAAATACTTGCATGATCCGAAATAAAATATTCTTCTACTGTTTATTATTTAAAATACGTATTTTACACAGCTCTGATTACACTCTACACATTTTATTCAACGTATTTTAATTGTCCCAATTATATTATTAAGGTATTTCATTTATGACAAAAAACATTATATTAAAATATTTTGTAAACATTTTATTCTCACTTTATCTAATACTATTTTACGTAGTATAAAATTTAAAAACACACATTTAGGTGTGGGTGAAAGTGTTAGCATTCAACATGTCCTTTACACATCCCTTTATTGCAACACGCACTAGAACGTTAAACAATTGATTGGCGTAGCGTATATGGAGTCACGAAACGAGAATCAAACACGCTGGTCGTCGATTCTCTTTAATGTAAACAGTACGGACGGATGGATAATCCACTGAACCTAGACCAGGGCTCTGGAACTATTTTATGTACATTGGGAGGCTACAATTTATTTAAACGTTCTCTATTTCAGGTCAGATCATAGGCTGTGAAATTAATACACAGCAAAACGTTGTCCTTTTACTTAATTTTAATTAAAGTCCGCTAGCGAGGAATTTAATTAAAGAGAATTTCAACAGAGACTGTTCTTTGTATTTTGTAATTGACAATAGCAAAAGACTTAAGCGATAGAGACATAAAACGAGTAATGTGATCATTTTATCGTGACTGTTTACCATGCTGTAACCCGTCGACCATAAATTTTACTTCCTCAGTCCTGAATTATTTTCTCTGACAATAAGTAAAAGCGATATTCTTCGCATAGGTACTCAAAGCGTTCAGGATTCAATCAACGCAACCAAATTGAAAAATCACAATGTTCATGCCAATTTTTGTAATTAAAATAATATTAACCGACAGTGTACAATTATATTCATATATTCTGGTATTTAAATACGAATAATTCGTTACGTTGTATTAGAGCCAAATTATTTGTCAAATTTTTTAGTAACAAGTTCTCCGTCCTTGAATAAGGTCGTCTAACATTTCTTGTCGCATTAGCATACACTAGAACTCCAAAGTCCACAAAGTTTGACAAGAAATCCTTGGTTGTTTTGCGAGTCTTGTACATTTTCTTCCAAACATTGGAAACTGTAAAGTTTTTACAAAGTTTATTCAATTAAAACAAACTTTTAAGTACGGTAACTAACAATAAGTTTAATAGAAAAAGTTAGTATTAATAGGACTTCTGTTATTTCTAAACCCTATTCGCATTAGTTTTGGCAACTAATCGACTAAATTATTGACGGTGTCCTGCCAGGCATCATTCAACGCGAATCGACTGTGTTCCACCTTTTGGGTGGACGAATATTGGTCGTTCATCGTCGTGAATTCCTGATATTATTAGACCCCTTACATTTTAGATGCAATTAATGTCAAGTAATATCGCCTGCCACTCTAACCTTTTGCATTCTGAGAATTTTTCATATTAGAGACTAACAGCATATAGCTGTTGACAATTGGAAGTGTTTCTTTCCCAATTAAAATTTGTGGATTCCTATAGTATGAATTTTATTCATTTATTTGGTCAATTCAGTTTACGTCACTATTCGTGAAACTCGAAATGTTCGAAGCAACAAAAACCCATTTTTGTTACGTCTGAATTATTCTTCTTGTTTGCAATGCTTCAATATTTCCTGAATTTCCTAGTTCCTCAACTACCATTGGTAGTGCCAATTGGTAATTTTGTTAAACGTCTTGAGAACAAAGCATGTAGTGCAATTTGAATGGTAATACATGTTATGTATTAGTGTGCAAATTTGTGATAGATTGGAATGTAATATATTCATATTCTACGGATGATATCCGCGGCAGAATGTACCGTAATCTAATTCTACTTATAGTACACGTAGTAGAATGTAAAGTAATCACATTCTATTTACGGTATGTGCTATAGCTTATCTGATATAGCTTAACTTCTTCATGGACTTGCCAACATATGTGGACGTTTAGTTTTTTATAATTATAATTACTCTCAATAATAAAAAGAACAAAAATTTGATAATAACTTCTTCACTACAGGATCCCTCAACAAAGGAGTAAAAATTTTATGGTTTAGCTGCACTGTTAATGTTATTTCCAATGTACAGTTAGAGATACAAGAAAAGCGTGAAGAAAAATCGTCCCTTAAATATATACTGCATATCAAAATTATACTATCACTTGGATTTTTGAGATTTCAGTGTTTTAAAACAGTTTGTCATAAAAACCAATTATACTAGGTTGTTCAACGTGCCAAAAAACTACTGGACTCCTATTACATCTCAATATGGAAAGAATTAACGTTACTATGTATTACTTTGAACAAATTGCAAGTGTGACTATATTTTTGACACGATACAAAAATCAACTTGTGACTACAGTAACGATAATTCTTTGTATATTATAATGCAAATAGGTGTTCAGAGGTTTTTTGACACGTTGAATATGATAGTATCATGGGTTTAATTGAAAAATTGTCCTTATATACTGAAACCTTTAAAATCCAAGTACTCGTATATTTTTATAATAGCATATTTATGTTCAACTTATGATATCTACAGTCGAGTATAATATTACACAATCAGATTTTACTTGATCAGTCATTCAACCTGTTTTTGTAAAATGACCGAATGACTTTTGCGAGTGTATGCAATGGAACAAATTGTACGACCAGAAACGACCTTTGACAGATTTCTGCCGTCCAAGCACAATACACATATGTTGTTTTACAGGCGTCTGCGGAATTGTGGCGCGTACTGTGTACAATATATCAGTGGTTTTCGGTGGAAATATAAAAGAAAAAAAAATATTTCTCCGTCCAAGATTCAGAGACAAAACAATTTTGTTATTAAAATTGAAGCAATGAATGGTAGACGAGCATTTCATGTTACGAACATTATCTTTCCTTTGAAATTTTTATTAAACGTTTCCAGAACATGGCTATGGTTTCAGCAGAATTCATTAATGTGTTCCATGATGCGGAAAATAAATAGAAAAATATTAAAATCATCCAGGTTCTACAGATGAACACATCCTTTAACCCTTAGAAGCCTGATTTTTCAAAATTAAATTTTAGAAAATATCAATGTATTTGTTATTTATTTTAACTTTTGTTCAAAAGAACATTATCCAATGGTAACATATATAGGTACAGCCAAATATTAAAAACAAACCAATTGCAAGTGTACAATTCGACTTAAAAGTCTGGCATCAAATTTGAAACTTAGAGCATTTAAGGGTTAATAAAAATGTAGTAACTTGTATAATTGTATAAATGTTTAATATGATTTTTTTCTTATAATCTCTACTCCTTTAATTTTTAATTTTTATTGAGGGACAATAATGATTTCCGATGGCGCATTATAGTTTGGAATAGTGAATTATCAGCTATCTAGGGTACTGTGCAAAAGTCTTAGGCTACCATGTCAGGTTTGCATAACATTTAAATAAATTTATGCTACAATGTGTAACGCGAGTGCGCGGAGGAGAACGACATTCGAGCCGGGGTCCTTGCACTAGAGCGTGTGCGCGGGTCTTTGTCGAGATGGTCGAGTTAAATTTTTCCGGTATGGAAGTTCGGAAGGGCGAAGAGCCTGGTCCGCTAGGATCCGGCAGCTTCTGGATCGGATGGAAGTCGAGTGCCTGGTCCGCGTAGGTCCGGCTGTCTCGAGGTTTTAGGAAAAATAGCGAAGTGACTGATCCGCTGGGGTCCGGGTGCTTCAAGGGAAAGGTTCGGGGTGTTCGACTCCAAGACCTTAACTAACTTTTCGGGAGTTCGTTTGCCCGTATTTATACCGTTTTGCGAAGTTCCATGCGACCAATTAGGGGTCTGTTTTCGTCGAGCGCGAAGCCTGGGTTTTTCCGCTAGTCTAGGTGCGGTTTTCGCTTATATTCTAGCTGCGTTCTCGCTACAAATGTGTATTTGTTACTACGCTTTATATATACTAATATACTATATTTACATATAATAGAATTGTAAATAATTATTTAATTGATTTAAAGGTGAATGTGAAATTAAAAGTTATGACTTGGCCATCAGAAAGTCCTGATTTAAATATTATTAAACATGCCCGGTATTAATTGGATAAAGGACGAAGAAATAGAGTTAAAAAATGCAGATGAACTGTTTGAGGTATTACGAACCGAATCGCAAAACATTTCGAGTGAAATAATTAAATATTGTCATGAAGGTAAAAGAATGACTAAATATTAAATTCTCCTTTGAATTTATACATTTTTATCTAATTTTGGACAGGAAACTGTATAATAATATTACTAAAATAAAATATTTCTTTCTTTAGCAGTAAAAATGTAAGAGATATAATATACCATAAGTGGTCCAACACTTTTGTGCAGTAATGTATATACATATTATTACATTTTAAAAATATATAAGTCTTCAAATTACTGAAAAACAAAGAGTCGAAACGTGAAATTGAAAGCTTGTGTATACGTCACTTCTCATCGAATAAACTTTAAATTAATTATTCGATAAATATGATTTTAAACATGCACATTAAAATGAAATTACATCCATGTATAAATATTTAACTAAATAAACACCGTGAATAGGTCATGCTGCAGTTTCATTCATATATTATTAAAATTAATTTTTTCCCATCTCTGCCATCAGTAGATGACGTTTTTTGTGCCCGTTGAATACAACTGGTTAACCCCAGGGGCGAAGTGAATGTCGCTCTTCTAGCGCGTCGACAATATGACGCTCTAGCAGCACCAATGGAGTGCAAAAAGCTAATGTACGAATATTCAAGTCTGCCAAGCACGATTCTATTGACATCCTCTTGTGAACTGCTGCATGAACATCACATTCACAGCTTCAAAACGACGGAAATACGGTAGCAAGCGGTATTCCAGAACTGCTTGGTAAACAATACCATTGAATCGATGAGATATTACGGCGTGGCCAACCGTAGCCAAGCTAATAGAAGCAACCAAAATCATTAAATAGCTATTTTCGAAGTTCTGCTCCGAAAGATCTAAATTGAAGAAAATTATGATGCCCGATGCATTTTCGATGATTTGACGGAAAAGTTACTTAAGATTAGTCTTGAGTGGAGCAGAATACATGAAACGTGTTTGCAGTCAAGAATAAAAAGATCGGACGTCCTACTAATTTTTTAATTTTTATTCAATAAGTATCGTTAACGAAAATTATTGTATACATATATAACATTGTATACTGTTTTTGTTCGAAAATTCCAGTGACTTAAAGTAAAATGTCGATATTCAATATGATTGTATCTGAAAAAGTGAAAATATACTGGAAAATCTGTGGAACAAAAAGATAAGACATAATGTCTAAAAAATGGAATGTACAAAATCAATTTACCAGTTTTGTTTAATAATTAGTATCTCATAGGGACCCTTTATTCTTTATTAAGGAAATCATTCGTCCAGGTAATTGTAAATGTAAATCTATTTCCGGAAATTCTAGTTAGTTAGTTAATTAATCTTTGCAATAGAGCATTTTCCATCCTTGTTCCATCAATTGACGGGTTGCGTTATATTTTTAATTTCAAACATCACTTTAAGTCGGTTAAAGATAGTACAAATTTAGCATTAAATGTATCCGCTTTGATTTATTCATTCTTATTTATTTTTTTACGTTTGATCCTGCTAGCTCATTATTAAACTAGCAGCGCCACGATTTTTTTGAAAATGGCACGAGGTACAAAAATTACTCTTTGTGGTACAAATTAGTAGCAAATTAGTACTAAATACTCCATTAAGTCTGTTATGATTTTGCTGATTTGGTCCTGTCAGCTTAAAAGAGGTTTAAAAAGTTACGTAATGGTAGAAAAAATATATTGAACGTGGAATGTGCTATTAT
Organism: Hylaeus anthracinus; assembly: GCF_026225885.1. Taxonomy (NCBI): domain Eukaryota; kingdom Metazoa; phylum Arthropoda; class Insecta; order Hymenoptera; family Colletidae; genus Hylaeus; species Hylaeus anthracinus. The sequence goes on from NW_026535284.1 coordinate 2,321,576, forward strand.
GAAAAAATTGCCGTTAAATTCAACGATGGCTTCATAACGATTTCAATTGCTTTCGATAAAACTAACTTCGGTTTAATATCTTATCGATGAAAGCAAATCGATTATCAGGATATAATAGAAAACCACACTTCCAATCTTACCATCATCGTTTTAAAGCTACGAATTTGGTGTTCATGCACGAATAACGTGGCAATTTACAACGGCAAGTCAACAGTGTCGTGGCTAGAAGAGCAGCGATATCGCCTGACATTAATCCGATCGAAACTGTGCGGGGACTAATGATGCGAAGAATTTACGTCAATGAACGCCAATATTCATCCACCTAGGAGCTGGAACAGGATATGCGATCCAGGTGGAACGCTGAAGGCTATAACACCGTGAAGAATTTTATAAATTCGACGTTCGAACGAAAGAAAATGTTTGAAAATAACGGACACGTTATTAATTATTATTACGATAAATGTTATTAATCTATTTTTGTTACTCTTTTTGTCTTCACTACAAATTTTTTCTTAGATACATAGACTTTATTTAAATTTTTGAGAAAAAATAAAGCGCAAAACACACGAATACTTAAATTATACAGTATATTCAGTATGTGTTTTATCTAGTATTTAAAATCACGTTGATTACAAATTTCATTAGTTTCTACATAATAATAAATGTAATACAGAATATGAAAACATTGTACTCAACAAGTTATAATATTTAACGTTTTCTTTAAATATCGTTAATTACTTTAATATTTTTTCAGGGTTGAATTATATTTCCTTGACACTCATGATGTAGTTCTATTAGATAAACATTGTTTTTTTTAATGGTTTATAATATCGGTTTTTTTATCATATCAAATTTTTACTAAGTTTCTCCATTGCGTTTTTTATTGAAATTGATAAAATAACGTGAAAATCTCTGTGTTTCATAAGGATCTGTGTTACAATTACAAAACTGTGATATCCTTGTGCATAGAGCTCGGAAGAGCAATTTAAATCAAAGTATGTAGACTCGTATTATTCAAATTTAAACAAAGATCAATTAAGTGAAGTTTTGTTAAGATACTCCATTAAATACATCCACGGCACAGCTACCTTAAGGCACACCTTCATCCGTCTCAGTTATCGATTATCCGTCAATTTACGTGACATTCAATTGTAGAAGGTTTTCACTAAGGCTGGGACTATTCGAATAATCGAATATATGGATATTGACGTCAGAAAGTATTCATTATCCAGATTTCGGATAACCGGATGTCGGTTCGGTTTATACAGAAGGATCTTGAAAAAGAGCAGTTTATTTTATTTATACCTGTCAGCGTATTCTTAATATTTTTAACTATCTGGAACATTTTCATTTCGGATTCATGATTAAATTTAGTCTTTGTAAAAAAAGAACTTTTTGTAAAGTCCTGTGGCGAAATTCATCAATATTCGCTCCAGGTGGAATTATATCAATTTTTTATATTCGGATATTGCTATAATATTCGGATATCCGGATATTCGAATACCCAGATTATCCGGATAGAATAGAAATCCGGATGAAACTCTCAGCTTTAGGTTTTCACCTTTCCTATTGTGGTCAGGTGTGGTGATACTGTCATAATGAAACTCCTAAATCTGCAGCCAGATCTTCATTTATTTATGGGTTATCATCCATCATGTCTCTTAAGAAGTCTTTCTGCTTTATACACCAGGAAAATACATTCTTTATGAACTTTGTCTCGGTATATCTTTTTAGAAATATTAGAAAGCAATTATTCTAAAACATTGTGCGTATATTTACTATACTGTTGTACACACATAAAAATATAACAATAGGTAAAATATTGATTGTACATTACAATATTGGCCACTAAGCAAGATAACTTTTTAAAAACATTGTTGGACAACGTTAGTGATATCAGATGACCTCGATATGTAAACCACAGAACCCACAGAAATGCTTAATCTTTCTGTCTGACAAAAATTCACGAAATGACGGACAATTGAAGAAAAGGTGCTAAATTTGATCAGAAAAATGGTGATTTTTTTATTAACAACAAAACAATTATTGATAACATAGCAAAGATACTAATGTATACTGTATAAAATAACGTCTTGAAAATCTTGTGAAAATTTCATCTCAAACATTTGGAAATTATCGCCTCTGTGTTATACGATATCATAGCAGAGCGAATATATTGCTTTAGATTCAACCCTTTGCACTCGGATGTCCCCTGAAAGGGGACATCACAAGTCCAGCAAACTTTGGTAATGACTATACAGGATAAACTTACGCGAGCGCAAATTTGTCAAAAGTGTATGCTTCCTTGAAGATTTACATTCAAATAGCATGAAAAAACATCCGCAGTCTACTAATAATAAATGTTCGAAATAGTGACCATTTTCATTAAACCTTTGCGAAATCGATTTTGTAACGAATGGCATACTACTAAAAATACTACTAAAAAAAGTTATTGTAGCTAAAATAAAATAGCCAAGCAACGCTTTTCTTCCGACTTGATTTACAAATATTATGATTTCCAATTGAAAACGTATTTTTCTTAAAGTGAAATATAGCATACTCAGGGATAGTGTAGCTTTCTATTACAAAAAAAGTTTTTAAAATCGATTCAGCAGTTCCGAAGATAACTCCCTACATAGAAACAAACAAATAAACAAACTTTACTTCTTTGTAGTATTCGTATAGAAGTATAGATATCTTCGTAAATATTAAATTTAGGACTGATAAACCTTTTTATTCAGAATTCAATACTTTATCGAGTTGCGAAAGAAATAGTTTTGGGATTTCAGTTAAAAAATCGAAGGTGACCGTGATATCTTCATTAAAAACAACGTTGGTTATAAAGGAACTCGATAAGATGCAACTTTTGTATGAAGGAATTTCGTGTATAATAAGGTGTTTAAAAGTTATTTAGGGTGGTAAAGTTAGGCGCCTCCCCTGTATGTAACAAAATATGAAGTAATATATGAATAAATTTGTGTAGAAAGAGAAAGAGAATATGTGATATAAAAGGAAGCTTAAGACTGGAACCTGAAAGATAGGAACTGTCAATGTATATTTGCAACTATTTGCACTTTATCACTCGTTAGAATAGTATAACATGGTAAATATAGAATAATATAAAATTTTGACTTTTCCCATAAATATCTTCAATTTTTAAAGATTTATGTAAGTTCAAGTACCATTGCAATAAGTTACATGTTCTTTAAGTAATACTATTGTACAATTAGGTACGACGGCGACGCGCGATGTGATTACTGTTAGAGCATTCTGTAACGAAGTGGATTCGAGTACAAACGGGCAATTCATTAATTATGATCAATGTTCAAGTAACCGAATATCGGCAATTTCATGAGACCCAATAAAAGAATATGAGTCATCGATACCCATTTGTTTGACTATTGGGGAACGTTGGCAAAGTGCGGGCAATATAGCCGTCGCAACTATCGGTATATTCGATGCTGAGAGATTCATCAGTGAACTTAAATCGATCTGCGCTTTATGACGTCAAACTGAGATAAAATTGAAAAATGAACATTCATTGAAAATTGGAATTTTCATTTCTTTTTGCTTCTCGAAAACATCGAGTTTTCCACATTCCTAACAGATTTTTCAATTCCATTCCTAATAAGAATACAAATTCAACTCGCTGAGGTTTTGTTTTTTATTCATCGTAGAATTATACAAAAATTACCTTTTTTCCATACATTTATAACCAATACACTTGTTAATTACTTTTTTCTTCAGCGGTAACTTGAAATGTTACGAATTTATCGAATTAATTATTTGTCTGTAGTGTTGGAGATATGAAAATACATAACTTTCTGTAACTATTTTGCGGGAAAGAAAAATTAGCATTTTATTGAAGAACTAATTTCACCTTCTCACCAGACCATACTATGGTACAAACGAAGAAAAGTTGTTTGTTTGCGGTATAACACTCTATTTGCATAGAATGTTACCCTGAATTTCTCGGTCTCATTACTGTTCTTGCTAGATAAACCGTGTAGAATCGCATTTGTTTTGAATGCAATATATTTCCTATAATTACTAATTCAAATGTATTTTAAAATTCAAATGTATTAATTCAAATGTATCAATTTATTTTTTCAATCAATTACTTGAACTCAATCAATACATGCAAGCACAAATTCTATTCCAGATGTAAAGCTATTCATTGTTTTCATTAACCGCTAGAGGTAAACGTGACATGTGTATCTGATACGTAAACAGAAATATATTTTCACCATTTGTTAGAATTGTAATCCCTAACCACAGTTTAGCAAGCTCCAAGTTAGATGCAGGAGTCCAGATTAGAGCGAAGTAGTCGTCTTCAAGTAACAGGAACTCTCGGAAACAGGAACGCTCTGTCAGGTGACCAGAACGGAAATTCTACTTGTACATACCTTACAGCTGGTCTTATAGTTTGAAAACACGAAGTATCTGATTCGAAGAACATCTGGGTGGCGAGAGCAGACGCACGTCTAAGTTGTTTACTAAAAGGGTTTTTAAGTTCGAGTTGTAAAAATAAAATTCGAGTTTTCACAGAATGACAAATCTTAGAATCTGTATAATACTGTCGACCATATTTGACGTTTTAGTTTTTGCATTTAGAATAGAAAATTCTCGGAAAATACAACCTACATAATAAGTAATATTCAAGTATGTATGTATTTTATTAATGCTCCCCCAAGGAGTTTGCATGACTCCCACTTCCATTACAATTTTCTTACTTTACTTTCTTACACTAATCCTTAAAACTATCCTTACTCTATCCTTATTCTATTCCTAACCTATCTTTAATTCTAAACCCGAGAGTGAACCATGCGTAGTTGAAGAAAGAGAGAGAGAGAGAGAGAAATAGCGCATGTTTTGCGCCCCCTAGTAATATTTAAGTATTACTTCAAATATATCTATTCTCATTGCCAGTAGATCTGTTTATTTAAATATTATTTTTAAGAGTAAGTTATAAGCGTGAAACTCGAGCTACTATAGAATGTAAGACTACGAGATTTATGTTTTCAATGTTTATACGAAATCATCTCGTTTATTAAAGCCACGAGTCCCCCACTCCCGATTCACGCGAAGAATAAATGCTCGATGATTTGACTACTGGGACATTTCAGAACGGATAAAGTAAAAACGAGACAAGTAGTAAGCATTAGCGCGTCAGGAAATTACCTTGGAGATTAAATTTCGTATTCTCGGAGGGAACTGCGGCAATATTGAATAAAAATTCAATTAGATCTCGGAAAAATAGACCACTACGACTCGTAAAAATACTTTAAGTTCGGCGCAATACCGGCGCTAGTAATTGAATATCGTGCCAGATAAGCGGACTGATCGATGAGAGGAATACTTTAATCTTAACCGTGATTCGTTGAAATTAATGGGTTATTATCTTACACTCGCAAAAAAAACGTAGACGTGTTAAATTAATAACAAAATTTTTGTTTATTTTTAATCATTTTTTTATTGTTATAGTCACGTGAAATTTGAATTGAACCATTTTTCAATAAGATCCAATAACTTGATATTGGATTATCCGGAAGCAAAAAATCAAACAGATTATTAAAATATAGTTTTGTTGATATCGTCCGTACTGGAATCAATCACCTGTAATTAAAAGATTCAAACGTACGCTATTTTGCTTTTTTAAATCAGAGCTGTTTCTGTTTAATATATAGGCAATAGCGACAAAATTATATTTTAATGATCTGTTCGAGAAAATTATTTAAAAAATCATTAAAAATAAACAAAAAAAAATGTATTTATTAGTTTAATATGTTTACTATTATACATAAAAACATTGTCATTCCACAATTAATTTTATGTTAAATAACAATTCTTAAAAAAATATAATTTTTTTCGTGAGCGTATGATAATACCCTCTTAAGTGCATATTGAAGAGTTGTAAATTACTTTTCATACGATAGTAGTTATTGGAGAGATTGAATACTTTTTGATCCTTCCTTATAATTTCTCTGATTTTTACTCGAAAAATAGAAAAGTACAATATAGACTAAATAAGGCAATTGTATTTGGTTTTTGTAACAATCATATACGTGGAAAATAAAATAAACAAATTTCTTATATTTCAATATTGTAATAATGTTAAAGTGGAAGTGACAAAATTGTCTGAAACTCCATTTAAAAAAATTATGTACTTACAGTTAGTAAAATTATTTTAATCTTACTTTATCTCCAGATATATTCAAAACATCAAATTTTTGTTACGTAGCTGAACATCAATCCGGAGATCGGCTACAATTTTCTTTAATAAAACTTTCGTCCTTGGAAAAAAACTCATACAAACTTGAACTGTTTTCAGTGAAATGGTATCCTATCCTGTATTCTTCTATCGAAACATCTTTCACTTGCTTTGGAAATGTTAGACAAGGAAATAATGTCCCTTAGTCTGTTCTCCAAAACTATCCTCTGAGATTCAGTGATATTTAAATAAGGTAACTGCGCTGGGTAGGGAAGATCTTTAAGTTTATCTTGGTGTTCCATAAATTATTGCTGAACTTTTCTGGCTAAGCGCAGAAATGCGGTATCGTCTTGAAATATGACATCGTTTACGTTGTTGGAAAACAATACGTGGGCCATAGCTTAAATCTGATCGTGCTGTACACCGAAGCACTTGCTGGCGGTAATATGATCATCCAGGATAATGGATGAGACCAACCGAATAGCATGATATGACCGTCCAAATCATTACGGAACTAGTCATATATTTTGCAGTTAGGAGCAGCCAATCCGGATGGTAGATACTCGTGTTGGCTACTGTAACTCAATGGTCAGCAACATTTTTTGACTCTGCACCAAAATACAATTTTCTCTCCGCGAAGTTGATGGCAGAATAGTATTTTTAAACATGCTGGTACTGTCGAAACTGTTTATGAAAGTAGGAATGATGAAGTTAAAACTATTTATTAAAGTAGTATCGCTAAAGTTGAAGGTACTCGTTAAAGTAGAAACTCTCAATGATATTATCAAATTCTTTCTAAATTAAATCGTAATAGCTTTTGTATTGCTAATAACTAGCCATCATTTTATGTGTACATTTGTATTAAAGAGTTACTGCTCCAAAATTTCTATTTCAACTTTTACTTTGCACTTTATTAATTTAATCAATAAGCGCCGCTTTATTTGATTATCTGGCTACTACAATATTGCCCACGTTAACTCTGACATGGCCATGTAACCCTGGTTAATATACATCAGAGATAGAGTACTGATGTCATCTCGTGACATACTTCACTCACAGAGTGTCGAACAAATTGACGACTTGTTATCCAAAGTATCATTCAACAAACAAAGACATCGAAAAGAATCACATAATATAAAATAGAATGACCAAAGACAGGATTTTATTTCGTATACGCTTCATATTTTTTAAATATTAGCTTACAACAAAATTAGATATACATACTACTATTAAATAAGAAAACTGTTTTATTCAACACAATCCATCTCCCCTTCTCTTCAAACAACGATTGTTGAAAAACAAAAACTGCCGATAAATGGCTCTTAATATTAATGAGTTGTTTCTGAAACTAATCTCTGAGTTCCTATGTTTAAGTTTCATTTTCCATTACCGAGAAATACCCAAATAAGGATAGCAATGTCTAAGGAAACAAAAAAAGTGAAAGAATTGTTCGTTTTATTTGGCAATCGACAAGAATCACGGCTACAAAGACGTTTCACTCCTTGATCTAATCGGAGAAGATCGTTCTTACCTTTTACTTTCTGATTTCTTAAAGACGAGTGCAGAAGTCGAGATATTTTCAAAGAAAACCATCGTACGCTATACCTCTTTCCGGTATCCACATTCCAGGGGTCATTTAAGATTGCTCACTTCTTACTATATTTTTTCAAAGTTACGTATAACGTCGTCCCACGTAGAAGCTAGTTATTGTAATTTCGTTTTAAAGCGACTCTCGAAGAACGATGCTCGTCGTTTCAAGCAAACACTTTACGATGGAACGAGATTACGAAGTCGGATAGCACAGCTGGAAGGCTCTCTGTCGTGACAGTCGGCGCATGGTAGGAAAAAATGAGAGCGAAATGAATTTGTGCGACAAGAGTGGAACTTTTAGAGAAAGATAGGGAGCAGAGATCAGAATTGAGTTCCTTCGATTCTCTTAAAACGCATCCAGGGTATCGAATCTGGCGTGTACCATTCGACGAGGTAAGTGAACTGGATATACCGAAGGAGAATTAGATGAAGCAAAATGAAGAATATTGGCGATGGATCGGCAAGGTTTTCTCGACGAAAATAAATGTGTTGCTTAATGCTACTTTTTGCACTTTTAATACAAAAGTGCGAAAGTACTAAGAAGTAAGAAGATAATAATCGTGAAAATTTGCGCGAGGGAAACAGTTTGTACGCCTGAATCTCAAAATAAATCTCAGTGTATTGTGTGTGACGAAATTTTTAACGAGGACTAGATTCAGTGCTGTGTTTGTGAAGGCTAGACTCACGAGGCATGTGTGGATATAAATCTATCACATTCAATTGCAAAAAAACTATATAAATATTAAATTGTATGATGGCCGAGGCTATGCATCACTTTTTTAGAAAGGCTAGAAAATACGATTTTTTAAAAAGTATTTTTATAATAAGTTTCAAATTGTTTTTGATTGTATTTGTTGTTTATTACGCAAATAAATGTTCCTGAATTATTCTATAGTATCTGTTTTGATCTGTATGCACCTTGTCTTATGCGAAATATCAAAAAGAAAAAAGTAGTCGGAACTACTTACCATTCGATCCTCTACAATGTAGGGCCTACATGATACGAAACATGATGTTTTGAATCCTGAGTTTAGGTCATCATTAGACCGCTAACAATTTTTTAAATTACAAGTTTCGATATGTACAAGAGTACAATGAATATTTTTTCAAAGATATAAACAATCTTCAATATTTTTTGTATTTAAATATGAAAATGGTGTACAGTATATACATATTGTATAATATTTATTCGTCTGTGAGCCACCATTATATATATATACATATATACAGTATATAACGATGAACCTTCACTTTCGCATAAACGATATTTATTAATAATAACGCTTCTTCGCATTTCCATTTTAACAAGTTCCTGATCGGACAATCGCCTTTTTCTCTAAAAAAGATGAAAGTTTAAAAGGGATTACTTACGCTAATTATTTCATGGAAAATTAGTTCCTTCACCAAATTGCAAGTAACTAAGGAATAATTTTTTTATCATTTTTCAAAAGAAATAAAGACGAAACATTGCAATTTTTGAGAAAAGCATTAACTTATATTAAAAGTTTCAACACTTAGCCCTTAGAATGTATACTCACAATTAGAGATAATGATGCATTTAATATAACTATTGTTGTATTATATATTGTTGTATGGTAACCAACCAGAATTTTCAAAAGCTCTCGTCACACTCGTTAACCTCTTCAGTAATCATTAAGAAATTAAAAAAATGGAAAAAATAACACTTTTTCTTTATTGACGAATTTTATTTACTGAATATAAGTATATATCTCTCATAAAAGCCATTTCAGGCTCAAAATGGGATTGAAAGTTGATATCTACTGATTAATTTCGGTAACATTCATTCTAATACAAATATGTGAAAATAAAATTAAAACAACTCGCGTTCACTATACAAAAATTTACACAGGGTTGCTTATCTGTAATCTACGCTTTTACATACCAGAAATCGTATTTATTTTCACCCGAGTATATTCAGGAGTGGCCTTTTCTACAGGTAAAGCTTGCCCTACTTATCTTGGAAGTGGGATTTTCGGCACATAATAACCGCCCGAGTAGCGTGGTTCTTAAGCGGTTAAAGTGCGGGAAGGGGTTAAATATAATTTTTTTCAAACTAATAATGGACAGAATATTCCAATCCCAAAAGCAAGCATTAATTTATTTTAACTAAATTTCGATCCCTATATTTACGTAATATGCGGTATCTGTAGATATACGTAATAGTAAATTCGAAAAATTAGTGATATTATCTAAAGCCAGACCTAAATAGGAAGTAAAAGTCACCGATTATCGTATAATCTCACGAAGAGAATATTAATAAAAATGAATTCTTGTTGGGAACGAGTTTTCCCACAAATTAATAATATTCACAGCTACTACCAAAATTTGTCCACATTTGTATGATCTTGCGACACAATAAACTTACACGTCCGAATTTGAATACGTGTACAAGGCGTGCGGAGGAAAGAAGGAAACGAAGGAAAGAAGCGAGTGCGTCGGATGACGGATGCGCGTAAGCGGGAAGTCCTGTGATGACTAGTATTCACAGACGGAAGGAGTTCCGATCTGGGCGCGAAAAAGTTGTTCCATCGAAGAAAGAAAATGAGGGCAAGTTGTAGAGTCGAATCATAACTTATGGAAAATGAGTGGCAACGTCGCGAAGCATAAGTCGGCGCGAACGTGCTGGAGTTTCACGAAGAAACGGTGCATTGAATCGGATATCGTATTAAAGGAATTCTCGGGAGATAAAAGTATGATGACCGCTTGAATTCGCTATTGAAAAGCTTCCAAAATGTCCAAGTTGTACGTTGAACATAGTTGTACGTCGAATGAAATCCACTAAAATTTTATTTCATAGTAGTTGGACACTTATATTGCTCGAATGTAGAGAGTATACTGTATCTATGTAGTAGAATAGACGGCAAGTCACCCATATTTTTAGTCGTAAGTTCACCATTCTAATAAGATTCATAATACACTACTACCAAGTTTAAAAAAAATCCGTCAAGTTTTGCAGAACGTATAAATATTTTTTGAATCCAATAGAACGTGGGCTGTCCACGTACGGGTGTAAGACCTCGATCCGCTTCTGAATGCCGGCTTCGTCCAGCCCACTTGCTGGTCTTTTAAATCTGCCTCGATTAAAACATATTATTATTGTGCAATTTATGTATTTAGTTTTAAAGTTTCAATTATAGTATACTATAATCCTATATCCTATAATTATAGTATCCTATGGTACCCTTGATACTAATACTTATTTGCCTGGACCCGCAAGTTAACTATCAGCATGCAATTACTGCACCAGGATTATATTTCTGGCCAGTACAGCAATAAATAAAACAAATGTTTAAGGGTATCTAACAGTGATCATAACAATCTATTAGATAATTCAAATTCCGTTTGAATTTTGTTAGAATCGAATCGGACGATTCCACGCCGAATTACATGGAACAATGAGGATAATATTTAATAATTATATATTAAAAAAAAAACAATTGTTTAAGAGTATCTAACAATGATAGTAACTACCTATTAGATAGTAGAAATTTCACCCTTTAATTTGAATTTTGTTAGAATCGAATCGGACGATTCTACGCCGAGTTAGCCACTTCAAAGTCACATACATTGTTATAAAAAAAAACAATTGTTTAAAAGTATCTGACAATGATAACAACAATGTATTAGGTAGTAGCAATTGTGCCCTTCAAATTGAATTTTGGTAGAATCAAATCGGGCGATTCTACGTTGAGCTATGTCAGCTCAAAGTTTCTTATTTTATAGACAATTTTAAATGACTGACAGGCGCTGTGACCTATATATACAGTGTCCCAAAAATGTTGGAGGTCCTTGAAAAGGGTGGTTCAGGGGGTGATTTGAAACAACTTTTTCCTTAGCGAAATTGTTGTCCGAGGCTTCGTTGAGGAGATATTAACGGAAAACACTGACCAATCAGAGTGCGCGTATACCGTTGGAGCGGCCGCGATAGCGATGGCTACGCGCTAGGTAGCCGCGCTAGTACGCGAACAAGGGACTCGATGTGCATCGAAGGACATTGGACGCGGTCGCTTAGCACGTAGCCATCGCTACCGCGGCCGCTCCAACGGTATCCGCGCGCTCTGATTGGTCAGTGTTTTCCGTTAATATCTCCTCAACGAAGCCTCGGACAACAATTTCGCTAAGGAAAAAGTTGTTTCAAATCACCTCCCGAAACACCCCTTTCAATGTGTTACAACATTTTTGGGACACCCTGTATATACACATAGCGTCCTTGCAAGGCCGTTCGAATTCCGAGAAATACTAGTAAACATTGTAGTATTTCCTGGTTGGAGAATCCCTCAAAATTCTTTGAAAGAAAAATATTTATATTCATTTTTCCTGACGATCGATTTTTATGAAATTTGGTATACAGGGGTTTTTGAGGTCGCTGATTCCAAATCTGAACACAAAATTTAGAAATTCAAAATGGCGAATCCAATATAGCGGACCAAAATAAGAAAATTGATTCGAATTGGATGAAACTTAGTATAAAGGGGTTATCGGTGTCGCTAATTCCAAGTGTGAACTCAAAATTTAGAAATTCAAAATGACATGATGTGTGGAAGTGCCCTTTCACGGAGGGGGTTGAAAAGTAGTGACCTATCCCGCCCCCTCCCCCCAAACTTGGTGGGTAGTAGTGTGTCTATATAAGGTAATATCACTAAAAATTGCAAACGATTTCATTGACGAACGAAGAACTTCTGAACAAAAATATGGGCGATCGTAATATTGTAAGACGCCCTGTATATTCATTCTATATGAGAAAACTAATTGAAACTATATAATTAATTTTTGTATACGAGACTCTGTTTTTTTTTAGAATAACGGCTATGATTATTTTCTGGGTACACGTGTATTGTACGTGTACCAGAAGTATGTACCCTACTCCGCCTACTCCATTTTAAAAGCAATTCAGCGTCTGGTGTACTCTTGGCATAGTGGTTGTGTACTATTTACTTGTCCGTCTGTGAGACAAGATATCGTGTCTACCAATTGACAACCCTTTTTGTAGCTTTGGATGTACACGGAGGGAACTCGTATATATCGTTGAATACAATTACTTAATCTTGGGGGCGGAGTCTATTACATTTTCCTTTTATACTTGAAATACTTGACTTAACGATTTTAGCCGCAGACTATTGTAGTATTAAAAAAATGAAAGCAAACATTAACCCAACATTCGATCCATTTAAATTTTACATTGGTAGAACATTAAAACAATCGTTGAATTTACTTGTTTAGAATTATGTTTGATACTCAAGAAATGTAGTTTAACATTCAAATATAATTTCTACAAAATTAACGTACAATAGTTAAATGTAATAAACTATCAGAAAGGTGGATCGTCACAATTACATTTTCCATCATTCAGGCTAATTTGATTTAATGCGAAATTGTTTTCATTGGCTTTGACTCATTGCATTTTTAACTCAATGAATATACAAACTTATTAAATGAAAGCCTGTTGTTGAATTAAATGTTTCAAATCCCCTTGATGATTCGCTGTATTACACGATACTTATTATTTTAATAAATATCTTGAAAGTGTTTGTCTAAATCTATCAATTAACATTGTCGGATATTTGTAAGTCGATAACAATTTCGAAAGTAAGCTGACAATGTAAATTCAATGGAAAGCAATACAAACAAAATGCAATCAGCGAACCTGTCGAATCTATAGTTAAATACATATACATGTAGTAATATTTACATTATAATACAATATAACTCGTGTATTCAACAAATATTGAAAATCGCTTTCCTCGGAGATAAAGCCTCGCACAAACAATCGTTGCCATACATTTTTTATTCATTTTTATTTGCATAGGAAACATTGCCATTTATGTAAGCAATTCCAAAGACTCGCGTGTATTGCACTATGTAGTGTGAATTTTTGGCAACGTTTTCCTTTCTTTCCACCCAACAAATGCATTTCCACCGAATATACTTTTCAACAGAGTTCCGGATACGGACAATAATAGTTGAACGTCACTTTGTCACGAAGCGAAGGAACGTTGTGAAAAGAATTGAAATTCTTTCGCGTAGTTCTCTTTCTCCTATTTATTTATTTATTTATTTATTTATTTATTTATGTACTGGAGAAATGGTAAATGCAATGCTCGAGAATATTAACAATAGAAAATACGGAGCACATTACGGGAAAGGTACGAAAATGGAAGGACAGAAACGATTACAGAAAATATGCGAGGCATTCAACACCACAAATCAAATATTGGAGCCTGCACCACGATTCATTCGATCAAAAGATACTCATATTCGTCGTTTTAGCAAACTAATGGGTTTTTCAATAAAGACGATATGTTTTTAAAATGTTATGGAAACCCCGTTTAATGTCATATACGTAACATTTACTGCTATGTTTACTCATTGTTAGTAAGATACACGCTTCAACAATGATTGGTAATTATCAAAAAATTGATAGTAAAATAAATGTTGTTTTGTATATATTGTAATACTCAACGTGCATTTCGTGAAAATTATGGTTCACATAATCGACTTAATAAATAATAAATAAATAGATAGATAGATAGATAGATAGATAGGTAAGTAAATAAATAAAACTAGCTGGTTATTGTTGCTCGCTTAATTCATATAGCTATTCATATTTATTTTGTGTGTGACCCTTCACGAGCCACACAAGGAACTTCCCGATTTCCGATTACAGCGCCATCTATCGCGAATAAAAAAAATGTTTGAAACTAGTGTTTTGAAAAGGTCTCATAGCCAGCTTTCACAGTGCATGATAAAAAATGAGGTGTTCCATTAAAAAAATCATGTTGACCTTGACGTGACTTTGACCGGTCCTTTGAAGGTCAAACGGATACGATAGTTCAATAGAATTTTTGAAACCCTAAAACTTTTCTCTAAACCGTTTTTCTCACAAATGTTCCATTTTGGAAATATTTGACTGTTTCAGTAGAGTACTAAAAAAACTACTGGACCGAATTAAAACAAAATCTAATCAACTCTAAGTTAGATTGATACACATCGATTGCATCATCGATCATTTTGATTTCGCTATTAGTGTTTTAGAAAACGTTAACGAAAAATTTGTTTACATACGTAAATACATACGCACACACACACGCGCGCGCGCACGAACAATTTGTTAAAAATAGACTAAAATGACTCCAATGATCTTGAAACATGGAGATCTGTTAAAAAATCGATTTTTCATTTTAGGGGCAAATACAATAACTTCCCTATAAATCGAGAAGTTAATAATAAATAATATACTTGCTATTCATCGAATCGTTGCAAAATTCGAGTAGAATTTCTCTCCACGATACTAAACAAAGAACATTGTATCGCAATCGTAGCCATTGGGAATTCGTTGATTGGACTCTAGAGCAATTCAAAAT
Organism: Hylaeus anthracinus; assembly: GCF_026225885.1. Taxonomy (NCBI): domain Eukaryota; kingdom Metazoa; phylum Arthropoda; class Insecta; order Hymenoptera; family Colletidae; genus Hylaeus; species Hylaeus anthracinus. The sequence continues at coordinate 2,336,759 of NW_026535284.1, forward strand.
TGATTCTAATTTTGAAGCTCGCGAAAACTGGATGAATTAAAAATAAATATTGAAAACTGCATTCGTGAACTTAGATATATCGAACAAAGTAATTGGAAATCTGGTTCATCGAATTCATTCTTGTAAACAATGCCGAGATGAACATTCAAGTGATATAAAATTCCACACATAATTCTCATGCGTCATATTTTAAAATATAACGGAGAACGTGTTCTATCTTAAATGGTTATTTAACTTCATTTTAACATCACATCGTTCTTATTTAGGAACCCTTTGTACTCTTCTCTAATTCTAAAAAAGACCAAGTAGAGAATCGAGAGAAAATTGCTATAACAATTTAAATCAAATAATTTCGAAATTCCTTATCTTACTATTTAAACTGTGTTTTTGGGATCTCTAACTGTTTTAATGAAATGATTTAATTATTGAATTGTTCGTCGCTTCGTATCACCGAATTCCATTCTAGCTGTATCATGATACCAGCTAATTCTCTGCAGTTCTCTGAATAATCTTCGTGGCGATTAATCAAGAATCGGACAAATAGCATACGTCCGATTTCAATTTTGCTGAAGTTTGCTCTCAGATTTAATTGAGAATGGAATGAGGAAAATATACAAAACATTTAGTTGGCGTCGTATTTCACATATTAAATTGTCGGCGGAATTACGCTTTCGTGATGAATATACAGGGTGTCCCAGCCTAACTGTTAAAAAGCTATATCTCCAAAACTATCGGCCGTATGCAAAATTTCAAATATGGAAATTGTATGGTAACGGTATTTAACGAGATATGATGGTCAAGTTTCGTTTCTCAAATGAAACTATATATTTTTTTTTAGACACATTCTCTTTCTACGTAACATCGGCTCATAGTTTGTTATAGTTTGTTATGAATGGCGTCAGTAGTTGCCATGTTTAGAAGGAACAGTTACAGCTGCATCTGTAAAACTATCAGAGTCCAACTGTCAGCCGAACTGTCAAAACTCCAAATTGTCCGGAAACTACAATTAATTACATTGTAATACTGTGTTGTTATTGCGATTGAGTTATGGTTTATAATAAACGGACACGCGGTGCGAAAGTCGCGACCGACGTTTCCAACAATATCTTAGTATACAGGGTATTTCACCTAACTTGACCATCTTAAATATATCGCTTATTTTGTATGATAGAAAATATGTCATGTGGTGAAAATATTCTGTTCGAAGGTGCCAATATAGTAATGGGCCAAATTTGTTTCGAGATTTCAAGGTCATCGTATTTTTTTTTTATATGAGACTGCAATGAGACTACAACAGTTTTATAGCTTATAAAAAAATGAATCCAACGAATTTTGATATGTTGTAAAAGGAGGAAAACGTTACCTTCAGTTATCTGAAAGGCATACTATGTTTGAATTTCGAAGCTTTCAAAACTTGCCTTTTCTTTAGAAAGAAATATTTTAAATTGAAGTTGAAAAATTGGACTTCGGCTACAATAAGCCGCTTTCTATACCACTATGCGTCGTGGTGGACATTGGACTTCAAGTTGGAAACACGAAATTATAGATAGAGATGAACCGATGTCGAAGCTAAATGAGATGTACAGCCAGCACCGGCAAAACGAACCCGCATTTTTCGTTTTTGCAACGTAGCCAAACGAACAATTCGTATCGACTGACATCGCGAATTCGATAAAATAATCCGATCCAAGGGAAATGCGGGTTGAGCGGTTACGTTAAAAGGATTGGTTGGAAAAATGGAAAGATACTCGAAACATCCCCCTGCGATACAACGATTACAACTGATATGCACGGACGCGAGAAATACAGTGCTAAATTAACGTGTTCGCGATAAGAATGAAACGGTTAAATCCTAATTTAATGTCTGATTATTCGAAACGATTATTTCATTCCACGGAGTCCATCGGGCTTAATTGAGACAAACTCACGTTCGACGCGGTAGAATAGCTAATTTGGACATCAATTCAGTGGTATTCCACCCCGATCGATAAATACATAACATTCAATCGTTTAGTTTCGTTTATTCCACCGTTCTCTCGAGCTGCTTTGCACTGAGAAGAAGCTAATTCTTGTAATCGAGTTGATTATTACATTCATTTACATTTACGTTGGGTAAGTGTTATTGGATTCGACAAAAAAGTTCTCTCTTTGTTACAAATTGAAATCAAATATCAGAAAACAAGGACTGAGATCACCCATAATGTTGAAACATTTAACTTGAAAAGCTATTGCATGATGTAGGAAGGATTTTGGATAGTAACTCTTAATTATTTCAGAGCTTTTAAAAGTTTATAACGATAAAGAAACTGGATCCGTATAAAATGACCTGGGTGAGTCTGTACAAGAAGCTGTTGTCTAACAAATGGTATACGTATAAATATAGCGAAAAATTAAATAAAGCATTAACGAATCTTGCAGAACTGTCTGCAAGACTTTAGTATACTTGGTGATTTCTCTTAAGTAGTAATCGCATTTGACTATACTTCAAAGACGTTCTTTATACTCAAACGAATCTTAATACAGTGTAATACTCTAGTATTATATTCATACTCATGTTTATTCATGGGTAATTTATTGACCGTCAATTTCATTATAATGCTCGAGCAACGTGCAGTGCGTAGCACGTGCAAAAGTATCGATCAGGAGAGGAACATTTACATATTTCTTTGTCGCTTTCAAGGATTACGTTTTAACTTAACGCGTGTACAGCTGCCAACGGAAACCTGGCTGACTGACATGTTACAAATGTAATGTCAATATAAAAATGGCTGGTTTAATAATCTTGAATATTTAATGTCCACTTTTACATAATTTATTGTACCTTGAAATACACCATCACTGCAAATTCTGAACAAAACTGAACATATAAATATACATGTATGTATATAATGTGTTACATATATGTATTATATACTAATAATAATAATGTATGTACACATATTTGTTTATTTATTTATTTATGTATCCCACAACACATTATATTTATATTATATACATGACGTACCTGTCGTATTTTCATTGAAATTCTATGTTAGAAAATCCAATTTCAAAGGTAAGACTTTATTGGATACTCTATCATGTGATAGTCCTGATCGTATCACTCGAGAACCGCATAAAAACTTCGGTATCGTGAAAACTACTACTCATCGTGACCGAAATAGGCAATTCCTGCATTCAACTTTCCATTGAGAATCATATTAAAGATGAAAGCGCGAAATTCAAAACAAAGGCGAACAAAACTAAACAAAAGTGAATAAAATTAGAAAAGAGAACAAAAATGAACATGTGTGTACCCAGATAGCACCGGACGTCCCATGGACGTCCATTTTATGTCCAGTTTACGTCCATTTTATGTCCAGTTTACGTCCAAACGTCCGACGTCCGTTGTCGGACGTCCTTAAGACGTCCTGCGAACGTCCATGGGACCTAAATTCTGCACGTCCCAGGGACGTCCGCCCGGAATGTCTTACGAATGTCCATGGGACCTAAATGTCGTTTACATGACAGAGGGATGTCCGCTCTGAACTTTCTAGATTTAGAGAAAAATACTTTTTTTTAAACAAAATAAATATTATTTATTAATATTATTTATAATATAATATTTATTCAATATGTAGAACAGAATATTTTTTTTCGAATATAAAATACACTATTTACAATTGTAAATTAATATTAATTAATATAATTTAATATTAATATAATTAATTAATTAATTAATATTATTATCCCAGATAGCATCGGACGTCCCATGGACGTACAAAGAACGTACAGAAAACGTTCTGGAAATGTCCATAAGACGTTCCTGTTCCTGTGCTATCTGGGTATTCAATCATTATTTCATACCGCAACAGAATATTTTTTCCGTAGATAAAACACATATTTATCTAATATTCGCAACAGAATATATGTTTGAACATGTAAAACAAAATATTTATTCAATGTTAGGAATACAATATTTTTGGTACATATGAGATGTAATATGTATGTAATATTTGGAAGTATTCAGAATTACCTAGAAAATTAATTCTTCTAACTTTTCAAAAAAAAGTTTAAGTCATTTAGACCAATTTCAAAAGAAGGAATTGTATTTTTAAAAGTATCCGAATATTAATGCGAGTCACTATATAAGCCTAAAATATGAGTCGTTTTAGCAGAGGCGTTTATGGGTAAGTGAGGAAACAGGTTGTTGTTGTAGTCCGAAAATCGTGAGTTCGAATCCCGCCGAAGGTAAATAAAAATTGAAAAATTTGTTCGTCGTTTTTCATGGAATCCAGTTACAAGAAATAAATACAGTTAACTTAAATCTACCAACAAATATATATACCAAGAAAATATATAAAATTAACGTCCACATCGGACGTTCCAGGGACGTACATAGAATGTCCACGCCGGTCGTTCCAGGGACGTTCACAGGACGTTTGGACGTACATAAAACGTCCCTGTGCTGTCTGGATATACATCATAATGCATTTGTCGGATTTTTAATAAGAAATTCTATGCTAGAAAATCAAATGCCAGAAGTGACACATTTTATAGTACACTCTAGCATATGACTGGTTCTGATTCTATCATTCGAAAACGGAGAGTTACCGCATAGAAATTTTGGTATCATGAAAAATTATTCCTGAAAAAGATAATTCCTGTATATAAAAAATTCCGTCGAGAACCATGCTAGAGATAAAAGTGCGAAATTCTGAACAAAACTGTGCAGAGTTAAATAAGACTGAACATATAAATATACAGTGGCTGCCAATTTTATCATATTGTTTAGTTAACACTTAACCGACTGATCGGGGAGATCTCCTACTTTGACCTTAGCAACGTATTACCTTAGCACACATTTCTCGTTTTTTTTTAGACATATTTAATGTTCTGAATTTTCAGACTTCATTACCTATACTTTCTGAACAACTCACAAAAAAATAATTATTATATATATACTTTTAATGTTATGTTTTGCATAAACAAAATGCGAAATTGTTAAACTAAATTGTTACCGTAAGATATAATTGACCACTTAAATAATTTTCAGACTTCTTTGATTTCAAATAGTGAAAATCAGTCCGCGTTACTTGCGAAAAATGCGCGGTGAACAGCGTAGTTTGGCTTGCCAGAACGCGGTGGACAGCGTACAGTTTGCGGTGGCGCGGGTGGTCGGTTAAAATAACAAGGAAACATCGATGAGTATTACACTCCGACTTTGATGGAATTTAGTACACTTGTTTGTACAACCTTCCAATGAACTAAACCATCTTCAGTTCGTGCCACTTTTGTGATTCAAGGGAGAAACTACCCCTTTTATCTAAACCGCCCCTTTTACTTTTGTACTTACAACTCGGAAATGATAAGAGATATCAAAAAAATGTTCAAACAAACATTGCACTGTATTGTAGAGGTCTATAAACCAGTATCAACAAATTTAAAAAAAATGTTTTTTTTCCAAAATTACGCTCTTTCCCCCGAAATTTTTGATTTATTTCTGGATCAGTTAAAGCATTTTTTTATTTTGAATTCAAAGATGTGTATGATTTTATGATTATCATACTGACAAGCGATATATTATTGTAAAATTGTCGCTTTAGTTGTCGATATTTCGAGTTCTTTAGGAATTTTTAAGATTGAAAATCTTGTTACTTTCGAACAACCGAAATTCATGTCCCGTTATATGATGAAAAATGCTGTGAGACGATGAAATGTGTGGGTAGTAACAGAATAAATATGTCCCGTTACATAACTTGAAAAGTGGAGAGGTAATGCATGAATTACACAAATTCTTGGAAGGTCTCACAAACAAGTGTACTAAGTTTCATCAAAATCAGGGTGTAACACTCACCGATGTGTTTTTTACAGTGTTAAGGTGTTTTTGCCAAAAAACGGTTAATCCACAAGTGCAGTATACGTAAAGTATACGTAAAAAAATTGTATTACCATATAATTTAAACAGGAAAAGAGGTTGACAAAAGTTTCCAGTCACGGAATTAAAGTACAATAAACAAAAAATGTAACAAACGTTTGGACATAAATCTTTTATATATCAATTAAGTATGTTTAATACTGAATGCTGTAACCTTTTGATACAATCATAACCATCCAACATCGGAGTGTTGAATCAATGAGTTTGTTAACATACACCATACTTACCTTTTCCAATCCATCGGGTGAAGATTGTATTAAATCGGCCTCATTTCTATGTTTGCCAATGCATGTCGCGAAAATGGATAGTCACTGCATGAAACTACAGTATCGCGAAAAACTACTGGTCATAGTGACGAAAACATAATTCCTGTTTACAAAAAGTTTCATCGAAAATCATATCAGACGTAAAAGCGCGATGTCCGCGATACGCAACCTTCTGTCGTCTAACGTCAACTTTCGTGCAATATCCGAAAGTTTCGGGGATAAGCGGATAGTATCGAATTAAAACTATCGTTACCTCTTGTTCGGTTGTTCCAGGTAACCTGATGGTGATCTTTGTGGTGAGCTTCTCCCGACGACTGCGCAGTATTACGAACTTCTTCCTGGCCAATTTGGCGGTGGCCGATTTCTGCGTTGGCATCTTCTGCGTGTACCAAACCCTGACGAATTATTTAACCAACAGCTGGCAGCTCGGCGATTTCCTTTGCAAGGTTTATATGTTCGTTCACGCGCTTTCCTATACCGCCAGCGTATTGATCCTGGTGGTGGTCTGCGTCGAACGATACTTGGCCATCGTTCATCCGATCAAATGCAGATCGGTGCTGACGAGAAGTCGCCTGAGACTCGTCGTAGGTCTCGTATGGTTGATTGCCGCGATTTACGCATCTCCGAGGTTCCTCTACGTCGAGACCATGAGAAATCATTTAATCACGGGCGACGTAGACATTATATGTCTAGCAAACATCAAGAAACACAACAAGAACGTTCTAGACGCCGTGAACCTGGTCTTCCTTTACATCGTTCCTCTCGTTTTGATGTCTTGTCTCTACTCGAGGATCGCCATTGGATTATGGAGAAGTGGGGCCACTCTCAGAGGACCTGGTCTGACGACTGGGACCGGTAGCGTTAGAGTCCGTCAGGTCCCTAATTCCAGCAGGAACATCCTTCGTGCCAGACGTGGCGTCATAAGGTATTTACGTCACGTATGGCTGAAATATCACCCTTTAGAATATGTACACATGCAATTTGTATTCCATCATTTCGATATATTCAGACCTGTCCTAATGCCACCTACTGAAAATTGACACGAACTTCAGAACAGCCTAATATTATATCTTCAAAATTGAAGGATGAATTGAATATTTAATTTTTGAATATAATTAGTTGATGCTTTAGGAATTGTTACCAGATATTGCAGTAAAAGCGTTAAGGATAATTCAGTAATTTAAAAAGAAAGTTGCACAATTGCAGACAAAATGAAGTGGATAGATAGTGCAAATAGTTATCAACGATGTTCAGTCGAAGTAGTACTACTGTTATTTTATTTATTACTATATTATATTATTATATTATATATTATTATGGTACATAGATTACTTACTTAGTGAATAATTAAAATTAATATTTACATTTTGGTTTAAATAAATAACGCTTAATGAAAATGTCCACCATTTTTGGGAAGACAAAAATAAGTGTACACACGGTTAAGATATTGCAAGATAGAAAGTGTGAACAAAATATCTGGTCTGGTTTACATGCAGTGGTTACAAACGCACACTGCAATTGCTGCTTAGGCTTTGTACAAGACATCGCTTGTATATTATTCGCGAAACAGTGCAAAATTTTAGGAAGAAGAAATTTCATTTTAAATTCTAATGAGTTAATTATTATTAACTGCCTCGATAAATTAACGACGATAAAATTCAAAGAACACATTGCGAAATATACTACAGAATAAAATTATTCATAAAAATCTTCATTGTATCGAGACAATTTTTTTTTATTTTGTAGGTATTTATCTGTACTTTAAGAAAAAATTAATGCAAAATGGATGCGAGTCGATGCCGCACCTCCAGGTCCTGGTAACCCCCAAGCATTTTTTTTTCTTTAACTTTTGATTGTTTGATGGGCTACCTGGGTTGTCTTTTTTCGGAAATTATATACAAACCTTCGCAACGTGCACATTTTAACAAGCAATTTAAAAGAAAAGAAGTTTATAGGAGTTTTTGACCGAGTTATGCCATCTTAAAGTTAATCGCGCGCTTTCGGATGATACAATGTTAAGTTATGGTGTTAACAATAGAAAAAAGGACAAACTTTACTTGATTAAATCAATAAAAAAAATTATTAAAAGTACACAAAACAACCGGTTTGACATAATTAAATAAAATAACTTGCTATTAATTTGTTTATCTTTCCTCTATTGTGCATTAAAAGAAGAGTTTTAGTAATCGTCTAGCTTTTCCGAGAAAGCGACGCTTTGAAATATGAATGGTGTTTACGCGAGAAGTTTCAAAGCAGTGTTCTTATGTACATATCCAAGAAGATCCAACATATCGGTCGGAGCGATGTATGTATATATGAAAAATATATAAGAAAATTAAAACCATAAGTAAAAATATTCACAAATAAGTGGGTGATAAAATTCGGAAAAGCAAAAACCGTCGATGACCTTCCAGAAAGAAGGATGATATAGAAAAATACGGTTAGAGAGGCAAACGGATTGTGAACATATCTTTGAAAAATCCTGACTTGGCATTTTGTAAAGACCAAGAAAGACTAAAGAAAATGGGCTGGAGTATGTCTTATGAGAGTACCTAAATTTAAATGCTCGCAATGTAAAATTCAGGAATATAATAAACAAAACTATTACTTTCTACTAAACACATTGAGAAAAGGACTGCATAGGCACACGACAATGTTGATCGTGATTGGAGTGATTGGAATTCAGTAATGTGATCTTTTCTGATGACACCTTCTTTGTCCTTTGGATAGGAACTTCTTCAAATCGTTTTAGATCCACACTTACCATAGAAATCGTCCAATGGAATCTTCAAGACATGGTTTCGGATGTTTATCAATACTTACGGATACCTTGAACGGTGTTAAAATGAATAAAATTGATCAAAGACGTTAGCTAACATCAGCACAAAAATGATTTCGATTGAAGCACCAAAAGTGGATATTACAAAAAGATAATAATCTTAATAAAATGTCGGTTAAAAAACGGTATCTAATAGACTATTCGTTCCAATCGTGCAATGCTAATCTAATCGAAAATGTGTGAAAATAATCAAGCTATGACTTTGAAAGAAGACAATCTAGAGTTTGAAACAGCTTTTTCGACAAATTCGAGTAATATGACGATTCGAGTAACATCTTGCAGTTATTTTATTATATTAAGTAAATTACGGCGTACACGTTTTTATTAGACAGACTGTATATAACAATAGTACTAATTTGATAAAACTTTATTGATAACTATTCTCACTCCTTGTCCACTCAAATTTGTCCGCAACTTTACATGAACCAAATTGACCAATTTGGTAGTTCAAGTGTTAGACATCTTCAATTTTGCTCCTTGTCTCGATGTATCACCTTTAGACCATTTGAATCCCATCACTGTTCGTAAAGAAAGGTGCCGACCCTCTAAGAAGAGAACAAATTGTTTCCAGAATGTTGATTGCCGTGGTGGCGATGTTCGCCGTCTGCAACTTACCGCAACAAGTACGAATCGCCTGGCGACGCTGGGGCTCGAATTACGATCGGACGTCGGACTTCAGCACTCTCCTCACTCTATCGACGTTCTTGATCTCTTACACGAATTCGTGCCTGAATCCCTTGCTATACGCATTTCTCTCCCGTAACTTTCAGAAGGGAATGAGAGAACTTCTAGCCTGCAAAGGTTCCAGGGGTCGTGGCGTCAGTTTGGCGATGGGCTGCACCGGAGGAGACACAGGGACGCGTCACGAGCATGGTTTCAACGCTAATCATCCCCACAGTTCGATGGTCCGATCCAGCTCGGCTCAAGACAGTCCTCGCACTGCTCGAACCATCGCCAGACCTGACCAGTCCACTCGCGTGAACGTTACCTGATCTGATCCATTCGACATATCGACGAAAGTTCCGCGTCATTTCGTACGCACCGCATCCACCGATAGACTTTCCTTAAAAAGACGACTGGCGGCAGAATCAGTTTAGAAACCGAGAGTTCGACGTGCTTGGAACGTTCAACTAACCGTACGAAGGTGACGAAGAAAAGTTATCAGTCCGTATTCCACGGAGCACGAAACGACAATATTCCTGCTTATAATTCCCGTCGACTCCTAAACAGAGTTGGGTTCATGTTATTCCGAATAAAGTGTAACGGATGAGTAACAAAAAACAGTTTTACTGGACGAGAAACGATTCGTTGTTCGCGAATCAATCAGTAGCGTTATTCGATTAAGAATTCATTCGTTATTCGGAAGGTCTCGGCGACGAGTAAAGGTGACGAATGGAACGCCTCTGTCGAGCAGTGTTCAAATATAAACAATATACGTTGTTTTGTAGATTTATTCTGAAATTTATTTCAGTTAAAAATTATTTATTATTTTCCAATAACTTCCTTTTATTTGAACATTATTCCAAGAAAAATTTATTCGAAAGTTTGCTCGAAATCTTATTCGAATAACGCCGAAGTCTACTCATAAGCCAGGGTTCTGGCTTGTTGAACTAATGACACAAGAAATTAAAATTTGCCATGATAGGTTGGTAATTTATAAACTACAAATATACAGTATTACAGAAAGGAACAAGATACTGTATGAGTGTAATTTAAAAATCTCAAGATTATAAAACATTAATATAAATGATTAATTTCAAAATAAATAAATCAATGTATGATTTATACGAATCAAAACCTTACCCTAAAGCCCTTTTCCCAACAAAGCGACTCTTTTTCAAATTTCAAATCGGTTACAAAAAAAAAACATCAAAAGAAGAATATATAATTCTACTTGTTAGAACAAGTTAAAGATAAAAATCAAAGAAAACAAATTAAAGATAAAAACGAAAATAAAAGATAAAAATCGAAAATACAAATGTTAGGTGGGAGGAGGGCCTAACTCTATAAGATTTATCATGCACAGGGGGGAATTTATATTCCCAAGTACAAAAGAACACTTGTATGGTTTAAGATACATGTTTGGAGGTTTACACTTTTGGAATTTTCAATAAGAACAGTGGTTAGCAAGGATGATCACCAGGAAACTATAATATTATTACAATATTGAGAAAATACATCAGGTAAAACTAGCAAGTGGTCTTTGGATAAGATACTCTGACATTTCGCCGACGTTCCGAGTAACTTCTTCAGGAGTCAGCTGACGCACTGTTCGTCGGAAGAGATTCGAAGAACTTCTATCGGTGAGCAGTGAATCATGTTATCAGCTCGGTGATTAGTAGCCAATGAACTGTGACATGAGCACGGGTACCTTAAAATGACCCACGATGCACGATGCACAATGCACGCTAATGTCAGTGTGCCTTTTGACCCTTGAAAATGCTAGCTACAATGCTGGCGAAACTAAAGTGGATCTTATCTGAAGGATACGATTTACGTGCGGAAGTCTCATAACCATGAAGAACGATGCCATAGAAATCTCAAATATCTTTACATTACAACTACGTTATGTTAAGGATAGAATCTGACGTTTGTATTTTTGACAAAATAAATCAACCCATTTGCGGTGAAATAAACAGTAAATTTGATCTCCCGATGAAACAAGAATATTCGTTTCTTTTTGTTTCACGTTGAATAAATTACATTCTGCTACTTTTTTGTATGTACTTTCTCACAATTGTAACATCGTTGTCAATTACTTCCTGATTTTTCATTCAATTTATTTCCTCTTATACCTTCTACCTTCTATTTTACGTTTCTAATATCAAGTATTAACGAAAATAATAAAATTCTGAATCTGTACATCGCAAATTTGTATCGTTAGGGCGAAAATAAAACTTACAAAATATGTTTTGTAATATCAATGTTGTAAATATGTAGTGCATAAAATACAAAAATTTTCATAATTTTTTCATAATCAGGAAGAAAATTTGAAGTGACGTGAATTCACGTCAGTGGTCGCGAATGTGTTAAGTGGACATAATGCTAAGCATTGGATTGGATGGACATTTTCTAGGCGGTCACCCGAGCTAGCCATCATGTTGCAAAGATTTAACACTGACAACGAAACAATTACGACGATTGCACGACGATTTGCTGTAATTGTATATATATATATTACGTGAAAATAAATATACGTAAAGGATATATTTCCTTGACATTTTCTTGCTGAGACGCAGTTTTACACAGAGCCAAGAATTAAAAAATGTTTGGAAGAGTTGCATCCCGCGTCTCACCCTTTAAGAGGCTTCATTTTGTCAAATTCTTTTGGACGAATTTTTCTTTTAGAAACTTTGCGTTCTAGACATTTTTCAAGTAACACAAAAGTATGACCGAATTCTTTCTAGTAATTTCTAGTTAGGTAATTTAAAGCTTAACATCGTAGCCTCGCAACCGTTTTAATGATATCTTTTATACCTTTGAAACAGATTTACTAGCCTACTTTAGGAAAATAAGAGTTCAAGTTTCTTCGTTTTATATTATTTGAGGAATAAAAGTTTCATTCTCCACGGAAACCATGGCAAGCTGACGAGCTTCTTCCTCCAGAAGAAAATAAGGTCTGGACGGGAAAAATAGATAGGATCATTCTGAATACTAGATTCACATGATTCCGTCCGTACTGTCACAGAGCATCTGATTACTTGATCTAATTTCATACGATATATTTCCATTGTTCGTAATAAAGGCTAGCACATAATCTGCAACTGTTGAAAAATATTTGATCAATGTGACAACAACAATGTGGGCATAACATGTTTTCTACATAAGCCTGTTCGCGAGCAATCAATATTTAAGTTGAAATAAAATTACACGTCACCAACAGCGGAGGCGTTGGAGTTATTCTTGCTTAACCTAAGCACGTTCGCGTAAATACGCATTCCGTCTCCCACGACGACCATTGGAAATTGCTTTCGAGCTGCAAGCGTCGAGAATAGTCATTTATCGCGACAATGAAATTTACGGTATTGCTGCGCGTTTCTACTTGCCACACCTTCTTGTCAACGGTCCCTTATTATTTGAGAATCGCAAATTTTCCATTTTAGAAATCTCCGCTCCCAGCTGCACGTTGAAACGATGCAAACCCGCAATCTCTGGTAAAGTAATATCTGTAACTGTCTACAACACCCGCCACGGTGACAATTCGTTCAATTTCAAGCGACGTCGCCGCAATCGTCACGCTTTAAGACCATTCTCACAGCGAATGCATATTTGTACGAGCCGTGGTTAGGTCTGGGAATGAACAATATACCAGACTGCGAGACACTAAATTCATTCTTACACCTGCAGGCTTGTTGGTTCCTGGACACACGTATTTATATATTTTGTTTATTCAACGCCTTTACCGTAGCGTATAACAAGATAAAATAGAAAGAAACAAACAGAAGAAACGCAGAATATACAGAGCGCTAATAAAACTGTGGTACGTTTGATGAAAATCGATTATACGAGAGAAAATATATCGATAATTCCATTGCCATTTTGTGATTTGAAGTTTCTTTAATTGGATACAAGCAATTTGAATTTAATGATGCGACCCCCGCCCCGCCGAAATGCACCAATTTGTATCTTAGTCAGCTGATCGCACGGCTGCGCACGCACACGCTTACGAATTCGAAGCGTGTACAATTTCCTAGTTCTAAAAAACACTTTTCAAGTTTCACATGACAATTTTCTTATTCTGTTTCATAAATTCATGTTGCATATTGGATATAGGAGTTATTATTTAAATATCTTTATTCTTTTAATTGTTACTATTTCTGTTGAGGAAAAACCAAGTTTCTTCTTCAACAGTTATGTAGTTTGTAGTATGTATCAACTTTGTAGTATGAAAACGTAAACGGACCGGGTACTTTAAACGTAAATAAATTCATATCTTTTTTATTATTGGAAACCTTGTGGAAAATTTAATATTTTATTGCAATCGAAAGCCCATACTACTAAGAATAAGTATATTACTTATATTAATATATTATGATTTATGGGCAAACATAAACACGCAATGCCTTGGATTCTTTGCGATAAATTTAAATCCGTTTACACAGTGTACGAGGATGAAACAGTGACTGGGTTCAGGAGATAACGTCATGTGGATATTGAAGTAAACGATAGTTTACTACTACGACAACGAAGGCGTGTGAATTACAATAAAGGATACAGATCGCTCTTTGGATCCAATAAATTGTACACTTGTTCGTCCAATTTATGGATTAAATTAAATGATGACCAAAGATAAAATTCGTGTAATTCTCTTATACAAATTCAAAATCGAACACAATGTATGAATTACAATAATGATTAAAAGAAAAGTTCGTGCAATTCTTCTATACGAATTTAAAATCATATGCAATATATGGATTTAATAGAATGACGATTAAAGGCAAAATTTGTGTAATTTTCCTGTGCGAATTCAAAGTTGAACACAATGTATCCAAGGCAACCTATAAGGGGTTAAATACTGGACGTGGCGGAGGCTAAGTTAATGAACACTCAACACGCAGTTGCTTTGGCAAATTTTATTTTCGCAATATTAGCCTCTATCGTGTGGCACGTGGTCGATTAGAAACCGCCAGGTAGGACGACGAGTTAAAGAGTTTAATCGAATAAGATACGCCTCAAACTGCACGGAACCTTGCAGAGAAACTCGATGTACGCTATCCAATAACTTTCCAACATCTGAAATCGATTGGGAAGACGAGACGAATACAGACGAGAAGTTAACACTTTACGTACCGGTCTATTTAGAAACAGTTTACAACTTGGAAAATGATTTTCGATATTAATAGGTATATTAGCTGTATACATAAGTTCTCTAGATTACGTTTAGATAGTCTTAGAGGCATAGAGATACTATACAGGGTGTTCCAGAACTCCTGTAAGAACCGGAAATTGGGGATAGCTGACACGATTCTAATAATAGATCGAAGATGTTACCATAATATTTTTTTCCGTTTGTTTTAAAGTGAAACCCCACAAGTTGCACATAGGCACATCACTATTTACTTTTTCTGATTAATTAACACAAAACTACTGCAGAAGCAAAAATAATGATGCGTATTAGATTCAAAGATAGTCCTGTGATCGATCGGAAATGCCTAGACTAATTAAGTAGGTTAAAAATCGGTGATTTCAATGTTAGCGACAAATCTCGCTCAGGATGGCCCGAGAAGATGTAAGATGAGGAACTGCAAGCTTTACTTGAAGAAGATTTGGATCAAACACAACAACAGCTTGCAGAACAACTAATTGAGCATGTTTAAGTGGCGTCCGATTATTCTGCTCTATGACAATGCCAGACTTCGTGTTTCTATGGTGATCCAGCATACTTTATTGGAACTCGAATGTAAAGTTCTACCTCACCCGACGTACTCATCCTATAACGCGCCTTCAGATTATCGTACAGGTTTATGCACCACAGTCTCCCTGGCACACGTTTTCGAAGCAAAGTCGGAAAACGTGTGGACGAATTCATCGCATCGAAAGATTGCAGAGATTTTCAATGAGAAATCGATCTTTTGCCCCCAAGAATGACAAAAGGTACCTAGCAGAAAGCGAAGAAAAATGTTTTAATTGAAGTTAATATACAAATTTCAGTTGGTCAATAAAGTAGTTCGGCATAAACATGGCATGGACGATGAGACGATGTCATACATAGGAAGAAAAAAAATGTGTAGTGATATGGGAAGTAAAAAAGAAGAGAACAATGAGCTGCAAAACAATTAAATTAATAAACAGAGATATAAGGTACGGAAGCTTGATATTTAGTAGTACGACGAGAGGATACGGGAAAATTGAGATGGCATCTAGCGACTGGAACATTATTGGTATCCGAGGATAGATTAGAGAGGAGTAAATTAAACGGGTAAATAGGAGACTTTGAGGCAAGGGCTTCGCAAACAAGGCGGTTGAAATTGTGAATCCATCTCTGCCGCATGTTTAGCCAGCCAGAACGTTGGAGCAGAGAATTAATGGTGGTCGAATTTCCGAGAACAATAAAAATAACGAGGACACGAATTTTTGATACGTTGAACAAGCGGGGGTAGTCGAACGAACTGACAGGGGGCATAAACCACGTCACAATAATGAGACGAGGAAATCACTAGGGGTTGAGAAAGTATGAGTTCCGAGTGGACTGACAAAATAAGACAAGAAAAGTAAGTAAAATAGAAAAGCGGAAGGGAATTTCGCGACCACGTGACAATGATAATTATAATTCGAAGAAGAAATAACATTGTCGTTCATTAAACCTTTCATCAAACGATTTCGAACAGGTGAATCGTGACTTTGAAAAGAAAATATTCAAGAATCAAACTCATGTGGTGTATGCTTATATAATACAATTAATATTAATTGAGTACACGCACAATCGCGTGTAATAAGAATACAGAGTGAGGCATTTAAAACAGGCCACCTGAATAATTCGCTTACTTTTAGCGATAGAAAAGAAAGTGTCAGAAAAGAATTATTTGGTTTATAGGTTTGATTTCACCCTGTATAAACCAAAAAATAAACGAATATCATTTTTTCAAAAATTGTTAATTATGAACAATGGTACAGCACACCTTTGTACACAAGTATTTTAGTATCTATAAATATGAATAAATATGTTATTTACAATATTTTGGTGGGTACTAAAGCAATAAATTACACTGGTCTACACAGCACCGCCACGCGGGTAAGAGGCGTCTGTGTGCAAGACAAATTTAGCGGCCTTTTCCGTGATACATAATTGGTAAATTACACCAAATATACATTATACATTATACAATTATTTACATATTAATCCTCCGAGCTTTGGCTGTCATCAAATTTTCAATTAAATCGCTAACATTTAATGTATCTAGAATGTCATTCTTAATAGATATCATTGAAAAATCAGTTAATCGTTCTTGATTCATTGTACAGCGGAAATAGTTCTTAATAATTTTTAATTTGTAAAAACGCCTAACGTCTTTCTCGTGATACAGCCTAAAATGTGAAGCTAAAAATTGATATCTCGAAAACCTATCCATAGAAACATGTTTCATTGCGATTTTCGAGTTTAGCAGGCCAAAATACGTAAGAAAAAAATAGTGGCATTGAATGTATATTTTGGCTGTAAACCAGTGTTATCGATAAGCTGTACGGATATCGGTGCACGCCGAATGGTTGTGGAATAACTGAAACGCAAGAATCGAAAATCGTTCTGGCCGTAAAGAGATAATGAACGCGCGAATGAAACGTAATCTTGCTACAATCCTGATACAATCACGATCGTGAAAAGCGCTTCGTTACTTTGCCGATACACATGGGTTGCAGCTGTCCTGTACAAGTTTCGTTTCCATATCGATCCACGCTTCGGACGCGACGGATTACGTATGTACCTAATTAAAGGATCTGCTTCATTGGTCGAAATTGCCTTGTTCTGTTCGATCTGCTCTGTTCGTCCTCTATCGAGACATTAACGAATGTGTACTTTGTTTCCTCCAAACATATAAGACGAATCCGCTACCATCGAAAGCGCTCACACTTACAGAACCGTTTCAGATTTGGGTGAACTTGCACTTTGGATGCTTTGAAAACAGTAATTGCTAACTACGCTTCAAGAATCACCCTTGTCAAAATAAACCATTGGTTGAGTGAAATAACCACATATATCTATGTTATACTTACACGGGAACATATCGAACCGACACACGCCGATTTCAATGAAACTTATCTGGTAAGATAGTTCTCAAGGAAATACTTTATACGTATTTTTATATATCTGTCATCGTTCACATTAAAAGGGTGGTAATAGCCCTCAAAGTTAAGGCTGCAAAATATATTTTTGGAAATATCTCTGAAATTAAAGGAGATAATTGGAAGCTTTCTTTTCTTAATTGTGGGCCTTTAATAGGGGATTTTTCTGCAGAAGAAAATTTTAATAAACGTTATTTGTTTAAATAACATATTGAAAATGTATCGTTTTTGTTTGTTATTTTGTACTAAATGTTAATCTATTTGTTTGTAACTTTATGTATAGAAACTATGAACAAAAATAAAGAATACGTGTTTTGTGTATCAGACTGTTGTTTTAATATTATTTTACTATCTCTTGACTATCGAATGTCTATTTTGATAAAAAATGGGGTTTTGAGGGCTAGTCCCCTGTCAGAAATTTGAAGGCGAACCCTCCAACTACGCGTGTTACAGCGCACCACGCAGGTGTGTAGAGGTTTACCAAATAATTATTTTTTAATTACCTGCATACATATATTATTGTATTGAAAGTTTGTTATGAATATCTCGAAAACTAAGCGTCTCCGACGGTAATATATATATATAGAAAAAAGTTGTTCAGAATAATGAATTTGATAACATATTTCAAAATCATCGAAATCGGTGTTGAGTACCCTTTTCTGTGTAATTATCTAATACATGAATATAATATTCTTCATTTTAGAACATTGATCCATTGCTTTCGCTTTAAATCGTTGTGAATCAAAAAATTGAATTTTAATGTTAAACTTATTTGTTATTCAATGATTATTTTTCTATTTCTGAAGACGATCACGAACCAAACGACCAAATCATTAATAGACATTGTTTAATAACGTCAAATTTGTCTTTCGTATTATATCCACAAGCCGTGCTATCAATTAAGCGGATAATACTTCTTAATCCTAAGAACGTGCGGTATGTATAAATATGCCGCAGGGCACATGCGGCAATTTGCAGGAAATCAGGATTTTCGTCGCCGCAGAATTTAGCTTCTCTAATTGGATATAATAAAGGGAAAATTATTCACCCTAAGTGAAACGATGATATCGTAAAGAATGTGAATATTAGAACAATGAAACTGATACACTATTGAAAATTTTGTGTTAAATTCAACCCGAATCACATGTCACAAACGGTTCAGCAATATTTTTGTGTTAATTTAACATATCATGCTCACAAGCTGTATAATGAATAGGTTAACATAAAAAGTTGGTAACTTTAACAAACTTATAGTCTTTACACTTAACTTAAACTCATTGTATAAAATAATCAACACAAAACATTTAACCAATGGATTTGTATGCGCAAGATCACAAAATTTTCAATTCTGTAGAAATTGGCAGTTCATCTGTCCGAATACGATATTTTATTTTCATCGGAGTTCTTAATATAAACAGAACTTCAATGGTAGTCAAAAAGTAAAAGAGAATTTGATTTATCGCCATTTTTTATTTTTTGTAAGAATACCATGCCAAAGGCTAGATAATTTTATCACGAATTCTATACAAAACTGTAATGAAATCGCAGACGCAACAACGAACAAAATGACGCCCAACGAACTGTAACCAGGCCAACAGCGGTGGACCTCGACGGTATTTGAAGGGGAAGGATGCAGGCACCACGTGTGGTAAATTAGAGTTGCCTCAGATTCTAAAGCGAGAGATGAGTAAAATTTACCAAAATCATGGCGTATTTCGAGATTGGGCAATAAGATAGTTTTCCTTGTTGTTCGACTTCTAAATTCATTAATCAGCTGCAGATGTTTATGCATTTATGACAAATCGAAATATGGTAAAATGTGTGAGAAAATGCGTAAATGTAAAAATATATAAATTATTAACAATAATATGGATGTTATCCCATTTAGAAAATTCATACTTTTAATTTAAGAACTTTGAATTTACATAAACATCCTTAGTTTATCTATTACATATTTGTAGAAAATTTCTGCATTTCTATAAATCATAAAAAACGTATTACATTTATTTTGTAATATTGACACAATCTATTTAGAATATTGACACTATCTGATAATATTTTATTCGAATAATAGATGACGAATATCATATAGCAATTTATTAATTTTTATTCTCGTTCAACACGACATATAATTTCATTTTGTAATTCAGAATATTGTTTCTTTTCAACAAATAAGGATCAAGATACTTTTATTCGTAGAATACATTTTTAACGATACTGATAAGAAATAGTTACGTTCTCCAATATACATTTATATATTGATTTTTTTAACATTAATATAATGTTGCATCAATTACGTGGTTATTAGCAACAAATTAAAAGAATTTTATAAGAAAGCACGTTGATGTATTCGAATTAAGATGCTAAAGTTTGCTAGCCAATTTGGTTTCGCTTGTAAACTTTACCAATCCTGGGAAAACTGTTGTAAGCATCACTTGAACTACCTTTCCGGAAAGTTTCGAATCTTTCCAACGTTTTGGGCTGCGGAACATCCTTTGTAAGCCCGTACCACAATAGGAGGAAGCAATTAGAAAATTACCTTCATTGCTCGTCATAGAGGGTAGTACGCCGCACCATCCTGCTAAAATCTCGAGGGTTACATAATTCACTCAGTCAGCCTCGGTCAAAGGATAAACGGAATGGTATGCAACCACACCCGATGATCAACTATTTCGAGCGCAGAGCGAGGCGCGAAAGGGTGTAAGTACCTACATACTGTATTAAGTGAGGAGTGCTATACGCGGCGTTCGACCATTCTAGTTGCGAGGGATGTATGTGCATATATCTACGGTTCCTACTGTAACCATCCCTCTGTTCAGCTTCCAATCCACTTCAACTAACAGTGTTCGCAAATTATGGCCAATAGAGAGCCTTCCACGTCACAGACTTAGATTCGAACTTCATGAAAATTATAGCCTTCGCTAATTTAGCTGCTGGTATGAAAAAGGATCTACTAAGATTGCCTCCACGGCCACATTCCAGATCCTTTCTGGTATCTGGCAGTATGTTTGAAAAGACTGTTTGCTTCGTATGACAGATTGTTTAACCCTTTCAGACCTGAATTGTTTTTTTCTCGTATTAATGTAATTTCATTTTTAAGGTTAACTTGGGCTAAGATTAGTATGGAAAAAATAAAAAATAAATCCTAATAGAGTAGTTTTCGAGGAAAACTGGTCTTTCTTCATATGCACGACAAGGACATTTACCCTAACGATAGTGTCGACAATTTAAAAATTTTATGTTCTCAATTGTGGACACCAGGTCTGAAAGGGTTAAGAGAGGTTTCTCCTTTATTGGGTCAGGAAATAAATAATATTCGTGATTTTTTTTTTCCTAAAGTATTGAGCACAAAGAGCTTTAATTTATCGCGTTATCTGTTATGGTTTCTCTACAATACCTGAGAATTTTTGTAATTAAAAAAACATAGAAACGTTTTAATTTATAAGCGGTTGTAGGTAAGCACGTAGAAGAAACAATGGGGCTCTGTGTTTATAAAAAAAAAAAAAAAAAAACCATGTCGAATTGAGTAACCTCCTTTTTCGAAGTCTGTTAAAAATAGTGCGGGTATCATTGGAATCACAATATTTAATAAGATTCTTATTATCCCTGACTGTGCCTTCGTTTGATACAAGAATTATAAGAAAATAGAGAAGATTTGTAAAAATAAGGCTTTTTTAAGAAAACTCCGTTAATTATACGAATTATCTAATGAAATTTAGACTGTGCATTCTTAAATGTACATACTTTCATAAAATTAAAAAAGAAAATCGATTTTTACGTACCCAAAGCCGACATCCTTCTTGAGGAGATATTCTAGTCTAAAGCATCAATTTTGAGGTATACTTTTGAATCTTTTTTAAATTCATAAGAAATTTCTGTATGGGTTACAATACAAATATTTATTCATATCGTCACGCTTTTCAACAGCAGTTCGTTCTTGCAATATGTTTATTTTTATTTGCATTAATAACAATATGTAATTACAGACAATGTATATATTGTGACCTTGACTTTTTGTAAAAAAATGTTTGCATGGTATATCACAATGGAAGTATATGTCATGGTGACAATATTAGGTCTTTGAATTCGTATTTCTACCAGCTACAATATAACGTAGTCAAAATCATGTGGTGCCATTTAAAAAAAGTCAAGGCATCATTGTATTTTCATAGAAATAATGTTTGTTTGGAAATTTTCTAGATTGAAATTCATAACCGTCTGAAAACTAATTAATCCTTGGTTGGAATAATTTTTCGTCAAATTATCGGAAATGCCTAAACAATCTGATACACTGTTACAATGAACACACTATACATATGTATTGCTCGAGGACTCGAAAAACATCTACCGTCCAGTTTGATCGATCTCACTCGTCGATAGTGATCGATCGTCTTATTTATCGTAAATATGCAGCTTAACAATCCAGAACGTCCTTCTACATGGTGTTTAGTTCGTAACAATATATTAAATGCACATAATTTATTTTTTACGAAAATAATTAAAACTAAATTGAATGTAAGTGATCTTGTACAATCTGTTTTGAAAGAAGTATGTTCATAGTTGCCACTATGTCGGCCGTTCTCCTTATCCAAAATGTAAAGAAATCAAGAAAGATGTTCATTAATATGAGTGTCGCTATGACTCGAACCAGAATCATTAGGAAATATTGAAAATAACAAACTGAGAATATAAAAAACCTCAGATACCAATGTTTATCTCTTTTTATCTTTAACGTGTTGAAAAAGGAGGTAAAAATACTAGATTTTGAAAACCGTGGTTCGGGCGGTAAAAGTACTTCTGCTGAAGATTCATTCCAAATTTCAAGTCATTCGGTAAACTAAAACTCAAGAGTCCATGGTAACCATTTGAAAAAATGATGGTTATTAATTTCCGCTTGTGTAGATACAAAATTTTATCGTTCCAGAAATTTTTAGCAATACTCGTCTAACACCCAACGTGTTCATATGTCATGCGATGTATGAAATTGTATCATAGTAATTCGTATTGTATTCGAGAATACTGTACCTTGAAATCAAATCCTAATTTAATATTTCTTCACGCGTTCACGAGTGGATCACGAGGTCGCTCGACTGGCTTGTGCATAGTAAAAACTTAAACAACTCTGAAGTAGATGAATTACGGAACAGACAAGCGAACGAGAGATCCGCAGATGAAACGGTATGTACAGTAAGTCCCGTTTGCATGCAATTGAATCGAGTTTGCTCGTTTGCATACATTTAACGAAGTTACACCAATTCTTCTTCTTTACATGCATCAAACTCCTTTTATCACAGACCGAGGCTGAGCTCGTATGTACCATTTGGCAAGGGTAAATGAGACGCAGCAACAATGAATGAAATAAAAGTGACTGTGTTGGATTAAATTGTTATGCAGATGAACGTTGCAGGCGACGGATAAAAATTCAAATTAGAATTATGGAGTTAAGTACTTCACAATGCGCAAACAGAAATATGACTATGTTAATAGAAAGGGTCACTAGTATATATATATATATATATATATATAATATACAGAGTGAAAATTAAAAAGCGTTACAGTTGAATATCTCCGAAAATATTGATTATACGCAAAAATGTTTCAGATTAATGTTGTTCAATACCGAGGGAAACATCATGTGGTGGAACTTTTATTTTTCCCGGTGGACACTCCAAGATAAGGGGAAGGTCAACTTTCTTTTTTCGAATGGAGTGATACGTTTTTTTTATCCATCATCAAATGGTACGTTTTAAGACGAATTCAAAGACCTAGGCTCTAGATCATTCAAGGTCAAACTTAAAAGGAAATGGACAGAAGGTGTAAAATACTTTTTTATTAATTTTCTAAAGGTATACTTATTCGATCAAAAAGATTCTCAATCAAATTGTTTTACGTTGACACCTACTATTCGAGTAAAATTTTGTATTAAAAGCAGGCGCGAAAGATAAGTAATTCAATAATGTGAAAATGAAAATTTTAATTATACATCGTCAGTAAAATATTACTTTATGTAGGTTTTATCTCATTCTACCTACCTTTGAATTAAACATTATTGAAATCGTTTCTGAATAACTTTTAATTGGGTATACATAATTATAACGCGTGAACTGCCACACTAATATCATGTGTGAGTCTCCAAACACGACGCAAGTATAATGAAATGAATTTGCATTTCCTCGTGCTATCGTAAGTATATCCAATGTTTAATAATATGATCTTAATCCCATCTAATATTAGTTATGTAGCCGTCATCTCACGATCAAAAACACCACAAAAACGAAGCTAACGCAAAATAACAAAAGACGAAACTGTTGTTGGGATTTTGAGCCATAAAGTATTTAACTTTCCAATGTTTCTGCCAAATATATATTCGCTTCAAGAGACAAATCTTAGATAAACTAAAATTATGAATAAAATAAGTATACAGAGGAGTTTAGTTTCAGGAATGAAAATGTATTGTAACTTGAAAGAGAACAAAGTAAAAAGGAAAACAGAAACGGAGAAATATATGTGAAACTGAAACACATATTCTTTAATTCGAAAGTAATATACATTTTGTGAATCTAAAGATCAGAATCTAAACATCAAATTAATAAATCATTGTTCTGTTTACAAAAATTCAAACGAAAATAATTATGGGATAAACGAACAGTAATTAACAGTGTCCACAGATCCAAATATTTAGATTCACCTATAAGTCGCGAAAGACATTGTATACCCCATACATTTTTGTTAGCCTGGAAGTTAGAATCTATTATTTTTGCAATATTTGATTACCTTTATCCGACATTTTTAGAAATAACTATTGAAATCAATTCTAATCGGTTCACTCAAATGGCCACTCAGAAGTAGATAATATAGCAGTAAATATATCGAAGTGTGTTCGATAAATCATATTTATCATTTTGATATTTATTTTCACGATTATCTTCATAATCATTTTTAGAAGTATTTTCTTAATTATCACTACTTGCATAGTCGTATCACATTCTGCTAGAAATGTGGATTAGTATCTTTTGTGACACGTGAAGATATGAGCGTCACCCGTATTTACGAGACAGAATCCTTTGTAAATTTTACGTATCGTCTGTATGTGGGTGAGGTGGTAGTAAACGTAATTAACCCTTTCACAGTTTAGTCTGTACAGTGCATGGGCGTGACGAAAAGTACGGAACTTGTCTGTCAGAGACGGCTAAAACAAACAGTTTAGAATACACGACGGTGGATCGAGATAAACTGTTTAGACCACACTCTCATACATAGTTTCATAAATGAACGCTTCCTAGTTCATCAGTCACTTCTTTTTACAAGACAAAATTGTTAACAACTCCTAGTTCGACAGAAATATTTAAATTTAATAGTATTTGTTATTTTCATAACATTTGTATTATACAATATTTATTTTGTTTATTAGAATTGTTTTTAGATTAATATTTATATAATCTATATCTATGTATGTACAGAGTGTCCCAAAAATGTTGGAGGTCCTTGAAAGGGGTGGATCAGAGCGAGATTTGAAACAACTTTTTCCTTAGCGAAAATGTCCGAGGCTTCGTTAAGGAGATACAGAGCGCGAATACGCCGTTGGAGCGTAGCCTACACTACTGCGGCCGTCTGGCGCGTAGCCTATTCTACTGTGACCGTTCCAACGGCATACTCGCGCTCTGATTGGTCAGGGTTTTCTTAATATCTCGTTAACGAAGCCTTGGATAACACTTTCGCTAAGGAAAACGTTGTTTCAAATCACCTCCCGAACTACCCCTTTCAACGACCTCCAGCATGTTTAGGACACCCTGTATACAATAAGAATGAAGCCCTGACTGACATATCAACGCCCAGGCTAAACCCTTGAACCTAGAAAGCTGAAATTTTGCACAGAGGTTTCCTTTATGATGTGTGCAAGGAATAAGAAAGGATATTTCGAAATTCAATCACTAAAGTGGTGAAAAATATTAAAATTCCACTAAAAAGTAAGAAATAATTTCTATTTCGTTTGTATTAAATGATATTGAATAATATTTTAAATTTTTATTTCCCTTTGTGACGGGCCAAAGCGTGGGCGGCCGGGAAAGCCGCTATTCGACACGCTCGGTCGCACAATTTGCACTGGCGCCCAAATTTCTTTAGAATAAAGTGTTAAAAAATAAAACAAGGACAAATGTTTTGTTATGGGGCCAAATGGCACATGCTCTTTCAGATGCAAGAAGTTTTAATCCGATTGGTCCATCCGTCTCGGAGTAAGAAGCAAAACAAAATTTTTCTGTTCTTTTGCAAAAAAAAGCGGGTAAAAAATGACAAATCACAAAATGTTTTGTTTACGGGACCTACTGGAAGAAATATTCTACAAGATGCAAGAGGTTTCACTCCGATTGATCAAGCCATCTCGACGTAAACATATCTAAACATTACGGTTTTTTGTTTAAAAAACGGGTAAAAAATGACATATCGCAAAAAATCTTGAGAATGGGTCCACCGGGGAGACATGCACTATAAGATCCAACAGGTTTCATTCCGATTGGTCAAGTAATCTCGACGTAATCGGTGAACATACGTTAAAAAAAAAATATACATATCGAATTGAGTAACCTCCTCCTTTTCGAAGTCGGTTAAAAAGGGGTTGCAACGTTTGTATGAGGAATATTTTATTTGTTGTCGGATTTACTACATACTTGGTCTTAATATGCTCATTGATGCACTTATTTTGCTTTAAAGTTGCGTTATTTCCGTAAATGTATCTAGAAACTTCAAATTTAACATGTAATTACGTAATTACAATCCTCAAAGAAATTATAGGATCACATCTGAAAACCCGAAAATGTAGTACAACTTCTAGAAATCATAACTTCGGCATAATATAGAATATTCAGAATAGTATTCCATGCGGATGGAACCGCGGGGCACAGCTAGTACTTCATAATTCATATAATGATAGGAGCAGACAATGTTATCTCAGTAATAGATAAGAAATTATTGTTTGCTATGGCAAAAAGACGATTACTAGTCTACCGGTCTGTAAAGTGTTAACTATTATACCCAGTGCATAAATAATTTTGGAAATGAAGTTCTAACAAGCGCACAATTACAATTTTCAATAATAATTATCTCTTTGCAATCTTTTATATATAGATGAAACATCTGATACTTCAAAGTAACAGTAAAACATGTTTTACGATTTTCAAGATTCTCTGTGACTCCAAGAATTTTAACGCGACTCCCTTTGGAATCGCAACAAATATTTAATGCAACGCACAGTAGCCAGAGGACCTATCCATCTTTTAGGAAATCGTTCGTTCAAGATCTGTCTGATTAAATGACTAAAATGGAACGGTGGATGGTTACGTATAAATCACGTGCCTCGTAACACATCTGACGGAACTTTTTTCATTAAATCATGCAATTGATTACTCAAGAAGTGGCATAAGATTGACCTGTTAATCTTCCATCGTAAAAAATAAGGAGATATCGAACATTGTATGCACATAATTGAGTAGAATCAGTTACACTAGTTCAGTTATGTTCATTATATTGCAACATTAAATTATAAGGTTGCGTATTTAAAGTGCAGTCGAACGGGTGTTCGAATTTGAAAAAATTCGAATAAGAGAGGTTTCGGAAAATAGAGCATTCGGATAATCGAGGATTCGCTTTACTATGAAATAAAAAACATGCGAAACAATTATGTAGTTGTTGAAAGACGATACATAGCTGCACCAGTCGAGTGACTTTAGGTAGTTCCGCATTGATTTTGTATAATACACACGAAGAGTAGCCTAAACGATGCAATATTTGAACAATGCATCTTAAGATGCAATTGCTTTATAACAAATACATATTTATTCATCCCTCGATTCATTTTAACTGTCGATAATTAGTTTTAGCACACATTTGAAATACAGAGCTAAAATATTTCATATAATCCTCCAGGTTATCAAATTAAAAATACATATATCATACGCTCATAATTTCTCTCTCTATCTATGATTGTATTTCATTTTTAACTATAAAGTATTAGTTTAAATAGTATTTGATATATGTACTCTAAATGTGACCCAGCTGTGTAGGAGAGTACAAGAATACAAGGATACAAGAATAAAAAGAGGGAAATTGAAATAAATACTAGTTATAGGCATTTAATAAATAAACGGCTGCCTCATTGAAAGTAAAATATATAACAATCGCTGTTTTCTAGTACTTTGTTTCAAACTTTTGTGTGATCCTGTATAAATATTTATATTTATTTACGATTCCACGAAAAATCACGATATTCCCAGCGTCACTAGTTTTCGCTATGCACCTCCACGTCATGAACGAATTACCTTCACGCTTCACGATCGGATGTAGATTTTTATCACGCGCCTCTGCGTTCACATTTTTCAAATTTCATTACATTCATCTGATACGCGTATAATAACTTCATTATTACTAAATAAAATGTCACGTTTTCTAAACACGTTAGTTTTATTAATATATGGTTCAGTATTTTCCTTAATACACAATCAATAAATAGTACTTACATAATTACCAGTAGTATTTTCAAAAAACTCAACCATACAAATTTTATTCATGCAAAATTCTTTTATGTTCTTAAGTAAAATTCTTTGATTCCTTTTGTAATCCACAAACAACTATATTTTCTTCCCTTTTCGTTAGTTTTCTTGATCTACTATCAAGTGTTTACTTTTTTTACAATAGTACAGATTAATTGTTTTCAATCTTTAACTGGAATATTATACTACAGGGTGTCCCAAAAGTCGTGTAGGAGCCGGAAATGGAGGGTAGCTGAGACGATTCTGAACAAGAATTTCCTTTGCAAAAATGTCGGATAGGGCTACGTTACGGAGATATTAACAGAAAACCGCGACCAATCAGAGCGCGCGTATACCGTTGGAGCAGCCGTGGTAGCGAAGGCTACGCGCTAGGCGGCTGGGCTTGTACGCGAATAAGTGACTCGACGTGCATCGAAGGACATTGACGCTGCCGCCTAGCGCGTAGCTTTCGCTACCGCGAATGCTCCAACAGTGTACGCGCGCTCTGATTGGTCGCATTTTTCTGTTAATATCTCCTTAACCAAGCCCCATCCGACATTTTTGCACAGGAAATTCTTGTTCAGAATCGTCTCAGCTACCCCCCATTTCCAGCTCCTACACGACTTTTGGGACACCCTGTATATTATTTGTTTATTTATAAAATGATATGATTATTTATAGTATGATAGGCCTAACTTATTGTTACTGAAAGTATACACAGCTTTGATTAATCTCTTGCTTAGTCTGAAGATGTTTAATCGTTATGGAAAAAGATACGCATCAGCTTGTGTCATTTAAATAAATGCATAGTAAATAAAACGTACAGAAATATATATATATATATATATATAGATCCTATTTAATGAAAGTATACGCAGTTGCGTTAAGTATTCGGTTATTTAGGAATATGATGAAAATTTTCTTAATGATATCACGTTTGAATGGAAAATAATACCACATTCTTATCAAATTGGATTCTTATGAATAAAAAAAGTAGCAGGTGTACAAAGTGTTAATAAAATTTGTAAATTATTATATACATATATATATTTGTAAATTATTATATAT
>NW_026535284.1:2366546-2423264 GCF_026225885.1 Hylaeus anthracinus
ATATATAATAATTTACAAATATATATATGTATATAATAATTTACAAATTTTATTAACACTTTGTACACCTGCTACTTTTTTTATTCATAAGAATCCAATTTGATAAGAATGTGGTATTATTTTCCATTCAAACGCGATATCATTAAGAAAATTTTCATCATATTCCTAAATAACCGAATACTTAACGCAACTGCGTATACTTTCATTAAATAGGATCTATTATATCACTAAACTGGAATTAATTTATTTGAGGCCATGTGGAATGTAGTATAGCGAAAATATTATTGTGTTTAACCAAGTGTCGCGGACTGTATACTGGTACGAAATATCTACTGCAATGCAATAATTGAAACCATAATGGAATGCAAAAACACAATAACGTAACACACATGTTACCTCGATATGGTGTTCGGTGGGATTCTTCTAGTCGATGCAAACCAGTAAGCATTTGATTATATGGTTATAACGATGTTAGGGATAAAAAAAAAAGGTCACATCTTCGCAGTATCAGTACGGTTATGAGTTTTTGATAGCAGACGAAAATTGGACCGAAGCCAAACTCAACCAAATAAGAAGCAGGAAATCCGATGAAATACAATTTTGCATCCTCCCAGGGGTAGAGAATTCTTTTTCCAATTTTACTACTAATCCAAAAATGATCTTCAATATTTTTCAATCCGACTTGAATCATTAAATTATTCTGCGATTCAGCAAACCATTCTCGTAACGTGATATCGCCGAAAACTGTATTTCAAAGAATTAGGGTAATGCCTGCAAATTAGATGATTATTGTGTGTAAAAAGTTTATCGGTAGACGTATGTTATTATTAGGTATAATAAACATTTTGACCTTGCGTATAAGTCTTCTTTTATTATCAATTTCCACGTGACAATAACTAATACTGTAACAGTTTTTTTTTAATTGCTTCTTGATCGAACTTCTCAAATATGACCCCACGACCTCTTTTCTTCGAGCCATTTGTAAGATTACAAATTTTTATTGCACAAATGATACTAAAATGTGTAGTAAGCATTAAGCTGTTTCTTTTGTATTGCTTCTTGATCGAATTTCTCGAGTAAAAGTGATCTTACGACCTCTTTACTCGAAGACACTACTAAGATTACAAGTTTTAGTATACAAATGATAAAAACATGCGTAAGCTTTAGAATGAGATAAAAGATACAACAATGCATGTAACAAAGAGCATTTAAGAATAATATCCTACTACCTAAATAAAACAATAAATAATTATGGTATGATTCATCTTTATACACTACATTTTTACGATGATAATTAAAAATTTCATATGCATAATCCTGGCACTTATACAGGGTGATCATAGAAAGTGAGACAAGCTATATATTCTAGTATATAACATTCATTCTTTTTATTTTCGAGTTATTAGTATTAAGTATAGTTTCTTTTAGTTGCAACAGTGTAATTGCGAAGTGCACTTGCACTATTTTTTCTTATCGGAATTATACATTTTCTTCCATAGATCGATCCTTCTCGCTATTCCGCATGCTTAAGTATTAAGGTATGACCATCGAAAATTTAATACTATACGAGATATTTCATATTTTATGTCAGAACATTATTTTATCCCAGCAGCTGTTCAAACGTTCCACCATGAACGTTTAAACGTTTTTTTACTCGTTTGTTTGCGGACTATTTAGGTACGTATACAACGAACACAGTACGCAAGAGTATTATAATATTTACTATAATTATTTCTCTATATATATCTGAATATCCCAAGTTACAATGATTATGTACATAAACTAATACATATAATTTAATATCAATAACGTGAAACTAAAAATAATGAATATTATATACTACCATATACAACGTGAGCCGCGTAAACTGTTTCAGGCTGTTTTCTCGGGAACTATAGATGATATTGACAAACTTTTTTTTTTATTTGTATGGAACGATAGGTCCTTTCATGTAATGTATGAGCTACTGCTGTATGATCCTCCAAGGAGAAAGGCACATGCTGATCCATATTTTTAAATGGAATGCCAATTAATCAAATTTTTAATTTTTTGGATAACGCTTTTACTAACAAACAATGTTTACATGAAAAATTGTTTCATATTATAAATTGCTTGTAAATCATAACAAAAGATATTATTCGTTGAAATAACTTCGATGCGGGATTTTAATACATTAAAATCAGTAATTTTCAAAGTAGTTGCCATTCTATTAAAGGTTCAAAATGATATCCGTCGACTTATAAGCATTTGTTAATACTTTTGATAAAACTCATGTCATTTATGCATCAATTAATCAGACGATGAACCTTTAATAAAATGACGACTAATGTAGTAATTACGGATTTTAATGTATTAGGATCCCGTACCGAAGTTTATCATATTTTATAATCTATTCAGAATATGACAACAATTTTTAAATACTGGGTGATTCACGAGAAACAGAACACCTAATTATCTCAGTTCGACTTAAAGATAGAAGAAAATGTTAAGGGAAGAAGTTGTACTGTTTAAGGGGGCAAATATGAAGATATAAAAAAATTTCCGAATTTTGTAATTTTTAAGGTTTTGTGAAGGTCATCGATAATTTTTGGATTACATCCTATATTTTCAACATCATAAGTACTGTTCACTGATGGGGCTTCTTTCACAAACTATGGTCATATTATATACAATATGCATTACTGGACTAATCCACGATGGTTCCGACAAATTGATAAACAACGATCTTGAACTATCAATGTTTGGTGTGGAATCTTAAATAATAAAATAATTGGATCCTATTTTATTACCGGTACATTAAACGCAACAAGGTACCTAACGTTTTTAGAAGAAATATTGCCTTCACTTTTGGAAGATATTTCTCCTAATATTCGTCACGTAATGTGGTACCACCACGATGGTTGTCCGGATCACTCTTCACGTACTGTAAGAGATTATTTAAACGCTAAATTTTCAAGTCGTTGGATAGACGTAATGGACCCATACCATGGCCAGCTCGTTCACCTGATTTAACTCCACTTGATTTTTTTTTTATGGGGAACACTAAAAGATAATGTGTATCATGACGAACCAACTACACGAGAAAACATGCAAGAAAGAATAATTAGATCTTGCAGATCAATTCCAACAGAAGCGGTTGAAAGGGCAATTGATTGCATTGCAAAACGTTTAAATGCTTGCGTTATTGCTGAAGGTCATCATTTTGAACATGTAATTTAAATAAAATTTAATTGAAATAAAATGAAATTTCATTTATGTTATCATTGTTTTATCGTAAATTTCTCAGTTGAAGGTCATTTGAAGGTCATAGTGTAACACATCGTTGCACTCGTCATGACGTCAGCTACAATCTTATGATGTTGAAAATATAGGATGTAGTCCAAAAATTACCGATGACCTTCAAAAAACCTTGAAAGTTATAAAATTCTGAAATTTTTTTAGATCCTCATATTTGCCCCCTTAAACAATACAACTTTTTCCTCTAACATTTTCTTCTATCTTCAAGTCGAATTGAGATAATTAGGTGTTCTGTCTCTCGTGAATCATCCGGTATACATCATTTGTTATTAAAAGCACTGTCTAAAAATACAAACAAAAATTTATATGGCATTCCATTTAATAACATGAATTGTCGTACCCCCTGTCCTCAGTATATACTCCCATCATCACATGTAGGCTTCTATCATCCTATAAATTAAAAAAAAAATTTATCGATACCACCAATAGTTTCGGAGAAAACAGCTTGTAACAGTCTACGCGGTTCACCTTGGATAGTTCTTTTTCGACTTTTTAAATATGGATGTGTTAAACATTTATTTTTATTTTCTCTTTTCCTCTTCCTTTATGTTAACAATGTTATAGATAAGAAAAGGTAGCGTGAATTGATCCACATTTCCACAAATTATAATATTTCTGACATTTTCAAATAGAAAATATCTTTATTGATCGTATCGTACGTATTAGAGCCCAATGTATATGATTCATCAAGTGCACAGAGGTACAGATTCGGTAGCAGGGTCTTTGTCATTGTCGGTTACGAGCCCATAAAGATATTCAACATTCGTCTTGACTTTATTTTAGTGCTCGCATCCGCCTCCATACCGTCCCTCTCCCCTTTCCTCGTTCTCAATCACATCATGTGAGCATTATCTACCATTTCTTGTTTCTTCCGAGCGCTATCAGACGGGGTCCCGAGTTCACAGTCGTGTAACCGGTTAACTCTGGTTCGTCGGATTGTCTATGTCCAGCTTCGAGGTTTTATCGGAAGCCGAACGATCTTTCCTCGACAAGATGTTTGCATCTCTTCTTCAACGGACCGTTTTTATCGTGCGATATTACTCGCTCGTTCAACGTTAAAGCGTGGGTGAAAGAATTCGAAGTACGTGCGAGATATGAAAAAAGTCGAAACGCTTTACGAAATAGCGTAAAAGTCAACGATATTTTAGAGAAAAAGAAACATTCAATTCGACACATTTCTCCAGAAGGCAAAGTTAGAATTCCGATGATCGACTGAGACATGAGTCGCAATCCGTCGACTCTAATGAAAAAGAATTTGAAACTTACGCGAGATACGAAACAAGACAAATGTCTTACGAAATAGTAAAAGACTCAAGGATATTTGACAGAAAAAAAACATTCAATTCGACACATTTCTCACGCAGGCAGACTCGGAACGTCAATGATCGGTTAAGAAATGAGTCGCAATTCCTTGACACTAGGGAGAAACAAAAGTTACTTTACTGAGAACCTTCATATAAATCTAAGCATAATATTTGCTCATAAACTGTATAGAGATAAATAGTGGAATATTCAAGGGGAATTTTATATCCTCCATTCTGATCTCCAGATATGAATATCGTTAAAAGACATCAATAAAAATAATAGGATAAAAGAATAAATGGAGTAATACTAGAATAGAATATTAAAAAGAAATTATCTACGATATGTCTCAACGTCTAGAAGAAATTACTTGTCAGAGATGCCATATGAAGAAATATTAAAATAGCATTCATCTACAAGACTCTGGAACATTAATTAAGAATTTTAGTGAGTTCGAATATTAAAGTCATGTCAAAATTAGACATCGTTTTGTTTAAGATTTACTTTATAAGAAGCATTACGAATTAGGACATTAAAACATTATGAGTATATAATAATTTTGCATTTTCATTAACACGTTGACTGCCGCGCGCATTTTACGTGGTTTGCCCATGGTGCCAATATAAACTTTTTATTATGCGAAGTATATTATGTTAAAATATTATCTACAGCAGATAAGGTGAGTTATATAAAGGTGTTTAATGCATTTTTCGTGGTGGGTGTCACCGGTGCCCCCCGAGGCGCTGTAGATTATTTTTGCGATTATCAATCGTTTCAAACTGTTCCAAAGTGTGTTACGAAAAAAATTCAAAACAGCTAAGGCGAATGAGAGCAAATAATTGCATTAAAAAAGAGCTGACATATTGTGCCGACTGTTTACCTTTTCTTTACCTACCGTAATTAAATGTAACTCGTCGCAGTATGAAAAAAAATAATACCTATATTTTCTTTGAATTAATAAAATTATTTTGTCATGTTCTGTATGGCAGTAATTTCTTCAAACCATTCTAATAACAATGGT
The DNA here is from genome assembly GCF_026225885.1 of Hylaeus anthracinus. Taxonomy (NCBI): domain Eukaryota; kingdom Metazoa; phylum Arthropoda; class Insecta; order Hymenoptera; family Colletidae; genus Hylaeus; species Hylaeus anthracinus. The sequence goes on from NW_026535284.1 coordinate 2,372,167, forward strand.
ATTATTTAAAAATTCATGTATTTCATGTATTTTTTACTATTATTACTATTATTATGTATCATTACTATATAGGCAATAAAAATTGTATTCAAAGATTATTCCGTTAAAGACTCGACTAATAACCACTTACTGTTAATGAAAATTTTAGTACTATCATCGCCGAATGATGAAAAGAATAAACCTAGGTGTGAACCTTGGAATATGACCTAGGTAACTGTCTACTATGAACAAATTTATGGTCTTATCATGGCGAAACTAAGAATCGATAAACTTCAGCACAGAAGAACAGCCTCAGATCTAATCTTTTAATTAAAGTTTTAAATAGCAAATCACTCGTCTCGAGCTGCTCGGGAGGATTCCCATGAATGCGGCTCCAAGATTAATCAAATCTGCACTTTTATTCGGATCAACAATGTACAGAAATAGCTCATAGTGACCTCGTTAATATTGATAGTACCTGTAAATTAGTAAACAACCTTAATCAAATCATGTCTTCTCCTTGGTTTGAGCATTGCATGAACAGAGCAGTAATTGAACTATACTCGTATGCATATTAACATTTTAACTACCGCCATATTTAGGAAGAGTTTACAACTTAGAAGAGAGTTTTCTATATAAATATATATAAACATAAGTTAACATTACTTTGTGAATATTATTAAAAGATACATTAAAAATCCTATTTGTATCCTCAAATTGAGTACTTATTAATTGAGTTAATTCAGTTAATTGAGTTAATAAACAGCCAACAAGGCAGTTAATAAATTCCAGGAAGTAAACATGGGAATTGAAAAGCCTATAAATACATTCCTGGTAGATAAAGTGATATAAGAACGACAAATTTAAGCATTGTTTTGATTGAAACTTAGTTCACGAAAGTATAATGTTTGTGCATTTAGTTGATGATGTTTCTTGTGAAATATGTAAGTTCAACGTTTTCAATGCAATATACAGGGTGAGTTTTCTAAGCTATGTACCTAAAATATCTCCGTTGCTTTTTAGTGAAACAAGAATATGTCACAAGAGCGAAACGTTTGGTTAAGAGGGAGATGTACTATAATAAACAGGAAAATTATCCAAAGATCATATTTTCCGAAATTTAAAGGTTATTGACATTTTTTAATGGGATGGGGTATTCCAATGATTGCAATATAGTAGTTGATAAAAATATAAATTCAAACATGTATAAAATATAATATTAATTTTCTGATGACCTCCTGAGAAGTTATTCTTATGAAATCACTTTAACGTACACAGACAATTAAATGTTTATGCATTTAATAACGTTAACTGTACACGAATAGAGTACTACAGAATGTATTCAATCTGATGACCGTTACTCTCTATACGTTCTTGTAATCTATTTCATAAGGAGCATTGAATATTATTTAGAATTATCGTTGTAATATTACCACATTTTGTGATAATTCGCTAACGCATATCTCCAAAAGTGGTTGATTGTGTTGAATACACCTAATCTATGTTTCCTCATAGAAAAAGATCGCGAATTGTTCGAAAACAAAAGTTGTTCTTCGACGATGCTCCGATGTTTACGTTACTGATTCCCTACTAAAGACAAAACATTCTTGTACATTGAATAATTGTATAAGAATAACTCCTCAGAAGATCATCTGGAGGTCAACACGTTATACATGTTTGAATTTATCTTTTTATCAGTTACAATATTATAATAACGAAAATTCATAATTCCATTTAACAAAAGGCTAATGATTTCAAAACTCTGACCTTGAAACAATTTTGTTTGTTATCATAGTATGTTCCCCTTTCAATAAACTTTTTCGTCTTGTGACATTTCTGCGTGCCACGTGACTGGCCCTGAATAATTGCATCACTTTATCTGTCATCATAGAGAAAATTCTAAAACGACAAAGTAAAAAATTGTAAAGTTCCCGAATATTTAAGTTACTAATTGTAAATAAGTATGATGAAAGTTAGAGAAGGCTTAGAAGATTGGGACATTCGTATTCGCGATGCGCGAATTTTGTTGCTGTTATCAAGTTTCTTAGCTCAGTTAAGCAAGTTATTTTCCATACAGATAAGGTGTCTGTAGCTGCGGGGGGTATAGAATCGAACGACTTCGAGTGTTGTCGCGAATAACGACGATGGCGACGGTTCCTATCGTAAATCAAAAGTGATGGATGCCAAGTATCCATCGATGACGGGAACGTGAGGAAATCGCGTACGAACATTTCATCCATGTTTAAATCTATATGTAGTATGTAGAATTAAGAAATGATAGCATGAAAATTATGATGTACCATTTACGAGAACAAAAGTGGCATCTGCGTCTTCGTAACAATGCTACTTACGATAAAAGTGCAGATGATGTGCAATATCTCCATCGAAACTTGTATAGAACAATTTTTCACGTTTTAGTACATTTTTATTTGGAGCAATTGTTTTGAGAATGTTTTACCACAAAAAAGACAAAGAGGTAAACATATATGACATGTCCTACATTTTCAGGCAATATAATTTTATTCGTAAACTCAAAAGACTGTATATTGAAAAATGTACATGATTACCATTTCTGGATCATAAGAATAGAGTACACGTTTTGTAAAGGAAGAATATTCTTTAATAAAATTCATACCCCCTTCCTCCTCCAAAAAAAAGCAACAAATACAACGAAAGGAAAAAAATGTGTAGAGACACGTGCGAAGAAATTAAAAATGAAACGATACATACAAAATTTTCAATCGTTTAGCTACTGGTTGCGAAGTTCAAAGTTCGACGATGTAAGTGGGACGTCGCGGTTTCGCTGAACGCTCTGCAAGCTTCCTCGGTTTATCGATAAAAAAAAGATGCTCGAGACACGAGGGACGAAGAAAGAAACGATTCGAGTGCTGGCGATAACGACGTAATAATTATTGTTGTTGTTGGATCGGACCCCCAGCAGAAGTTGCATCACCTAACACCAGATGACCCCGGAATGGAAAATATACATATTATTTGCGGTCTGCGGCAAACGTATTGCGTGTATGCGCAACGCGATCATTTTATTGTCCTCTTACAATCGCAACTGACGTGTAACGATATCTGAAATATAGCTACAAAGAATGGTACTCGAAGGTCGAGCAAATTCGCGATGTGCAAATAAAACTTTTCCGAAGCTAACCCGTATAATCATCCTCGATATTCCCCGTTAACGAAATATGCAAATTAATCGTCCGTTTTTCAACGAGAGCACGCGAGAATCGACGTCGTTATCGAATCAAATGAAATTACCGTATAGCCTTCGATATGTGAACCAGTTAGGTGACAAAAGTGTTCGGGATAAGAGAATTTTCATAGAACACAGCTACAAGTGGTTGACACTCAATTTTTTTTTGTAAATTTAACGTTGCATTAAGAGCTTTAATATGGTACTAGATGACTGTTAGGAGTAGAGAGTGCGAAGTGGTTAAATCTTGTTATGTAGTATTGAGTATTTGCCAAACGAGAGGACTCAAGACATTTGTTTAGTATTGTTGAAGTTTTCGTGTAAGGTCGGTCTAATTATACTTAAGATAACATAAAATAAAATTAATACAATTTGTTTGTAGATATTTATATATACATAGAATAGAATATAACGATAAGAGCAATGCTGTTCGATTCTTTGTCTTCTTAACGAAGAAATTAGAAGAAAAGAATGATCTCATAACAAAAAAATCCCGTATACTACGAATTCTTGAGTTTTTTCATAAATAATTGAAAGCGCATATATATCTAGAAGCGGGCAAAAATGTTGAAAAAATCCTTAAAAAGGAAGAACCTTCCCACCTTCGGGTCATAAAAACAGAGAATACTTTACCCTGTTCAGTTTTAAGGCATTGGGGAATACTTTGTCCTATTAAATGTATGCAAATATATTTCAAATTTGCTGTATCTGACCTTAAAAAATTATACAAGATAACACGATAATAGATTCCTGACACGCGCTTGAGAAGGTTGCTCATTCATTAAAAGAAGAGTGTTCTTAATTCTTCGTATTAAAAGAAAAGAATGAATGTCCTTTTTTCATGTGCTTAAAATGCAAAATACGTAACGAGTGGCAAGATTCAAGTATGTAACAAATAATAGGATTTAGACAAAACGATGGAACGTATTTAACTCTGCCAACGCATTTAATGGAAGCATAGTTGCGCAAGTTACAAATATCAGAGGGAAAGGAGTGTAATAGAATGTCGATGCATAGGAGAAAGAGGTTCGAAACTTGGATGAATAGTGGATTCCGGCAGATAGACGTAGTTGGGAATGGGTAGGATGTGTGTCAGTTGTATGGCAAGACGGGCATTATTGTTTTAATATCTTTATTATGCAGATGAAGAAAGCGTAGGTACATGTAATATATAGAATGAAACAATGTTGCGCGTAGGCGAGGCAGACAGATAAATCATTTATTGTATCCTCTGGAACAATGTCCCTTAGGAGCAGTAATCCATAATGCAGGAAGTAGCATCGCAAAGATAAGCAGAAACGCAGACTTTCCTAAAGCGATAATACAAAAGTTGTAAGTGCGAAATACCATGAACTGGGTGAAGTGAGATTTGCAAAGACGGGCACTGTCAAATGGGTTTAATTGCAGTACGTCTTCACTTTATAGCTATACTACATATATGGAAGATATTATAGTACTAAAATGAAGACATCAATATTGTAGTCTTAAGATTAAGAATAGAAATACACAAGAATGTAAAATTTATCTGTTACCGCTTATCTGTTATCTGGGGAGCATAATTGTTTCTAAGAATTTGAATAGCCATCCGTAGAATTTCTATTGAATAATTTGATTCCACGAGATCCTTTTGAACGATCTCGGCATATTATACTAATTAAATCTAGAAAAACAGTGACTTGTGATTGTGAATAGAAACCTAGAATTGGAAAGATATCAAATAAATGAGCTCAAATATTAATATATTGCAAGTATTATATAAAAATGAAAAGGAATTTGGTGTTACAAGTGTAGTATACCCCATACCCATGAATAAGAAGTCAAAGGAGAACACGATTCGTAGAGTGGTGGATTGGTCGCGTGGAAATATCGATTGACTATGGATCCGAGGATCGTGGGTTCGAATCTCCATATGCCTTCTTTTTCGTTTAAACTTCTACAAAAGTATTCCACACATTTAATATATAAAAGACTTTACGGATATATAATACTTTACGGAAAACTAATAAATAATTTTGAATAATCGAAATATCCTTGTCCTAACAGCATAATGTATTTTATAATAAATAAAAAAATTATGTGTAATCATTTTAATATTTATAGATTACGATTTTCCACTAATGAGAGGAGGGATCTAATCATTGCCAAAATTTAAGCAAAAATAGCTTGGAAATAACCAAATTGTCTTTGTCAATGTTTAAAAATGTTACAGAAAACAAATTACGGTGATATCGAATTGGTGAAACCGAATATCGGTGAAAAATCGAATAAATAACGAAATGTTGCAAGTAACCACGTTTGACGGTATGCACGTTGGTAACAAAAGCGATGAAAAGAAAACTACATAATAATAATGGGAGAAATGAGAAGTTTGTAAGTATTATAGCTTTACTCTCTCTAATCGCACGTGACTTTGAAGTCACGTACCCACTATCTGCATTTGCAGTCTAATTTAATCCTCTTATCAATATGTATCGATCGTGGTTTTAAAGTAATTGTATGACTTTTAAACACTTTGTTTAAAAACACAATTCAGCAATCTCTCGCATCAAGTTGAGTACAGTTAGATATTTAGATTTATTAAAAGATGATTTCTCGTATGATTTTTTCCGGAAGCCAAATATACTTTGGGATTTAGAAGATTGAAACAAATAGATAAAATTAAATCTTTTTTAATAACTCAGCTATATTATTCATCTTTTATCAATTTTCCAAAGTACTATCAACTATTACATATTTAAAGTTTGTTACTTGTTACGTATGTTGCGTATATTACTTTCCTTTTTTATTCTATCTGTTATTTGATTCTTAGCGACTACTTTTAACTACATCTCTGAGGTTAGATTGTATAACATGCTTATGCTGTAACTCTTTAGGCACTTTACTTTGCTTTTTTCCGTGCTATATTGCCACGATTACGCACCTACAATAAAAACGTAAAATAAATAAATTGATAAATCGATAAAAGCTACTTTTCAGCGAAGAATCGAGCAGCACCTAAGTTCAAAAAGTTATGGACGGACAGGCCTGAGATGCGTAGATTGACGGTCCAGTTACGTTTAAACGCAGGATGAAAATTTGTATTACGTTACGGAATAGATTATAAACGAACATGATAGGAACAATAACGAACTTTTCAAATTCGCCTCGGTCGTTTCATTCGGTAAATAAGGACAAACGACGGTTCGCGCGCGCATTAGACCCGATTTACAGCTGCCGATCGACCGGGTGGGGACGACGCTATAAGAAGATAAATCACCGACGAGAACAACACAGTTTACGGTTGGATCGCCGAACAGAGCGGTGAAGACCTACCAGTCCGATCGTACCGAAGGATCGTCGCTTATTTTCGACTGCTTCAAAAATCACACACTATACAAGGACGAGGTATGTTGTCACTATTTTTACTTTAATTTCAAAAGCATAACCAAAGATAGGTGAAATTTCTAACTAACTAAACATTTCGATCAAAAGACAGACAGCTTTTAATTCGTTATCCATTTCGAATACAAGTAACACTTTGGATTGGCAAATTTAATTATATTTCACCTCGATCGAATGAATGCTTCTTCGAATATGAATTTAATTGGACAAACGTTGCTAATTAACATACAACGTTTACATTCGTAATTTGATATTGTAATGAAATTTCGCTGATCTATTACGGAACACATGTTTTTGGTTCGTCCTCGAACCAGTTGATTCGAATCGTGGTTATATTTTGTTACCATCGAATTAACCCGATGCAATTACTTTTACGGCTCGTTTTCCGGTTTGTGAAACTTGATTCATCGCCTCCGCGCTTTCTGTACATTCACCTAACGCGTTATGTGCCGGAGATGTGTAAGAACATCCAGCGTAGACTGCTCTCTCCGACGACAGGATACGTTTACGTGTGATAAGATTTTAGTGCTGGAATTTGATGTTTATATATTGGAATATAAGAGCCGGTTATCTTGATTTTCTTCTAGATTCGTTAAACTTAATCTATCTCTGACCTAGACTTTATCAGTGACTTTGTAACTATTCTCGTCACCTTCGATATATCGGGTTCATTTCAACCAGACATTCGTGATGATTTGTTTCTCATTAAAACGTTATCTAAACAAGTGTTCGTTGAATTTTATTCGGATGCTTTAATAGATTAAGTTCAATTAAAAACATTGAAAAAATCACGTGATAACGCGAAATATATTAAATTCAAATATAATTTGAAGAAAAAATGGTTCAAGGTATAATTTTACAATGTTGTGATTTTATAATCGCTCGTTTCACCTAAATTAAAATAATTGGTTATTAATTGTTTCCTTTGTCGCTTGACTGATGTTATTTAGATATCATTCGAACCTAAGGGTCGAACACGTTAATTTGGTTGTTTGTAAAGGCTAATAAACAAATTAATTGAACACGATTAAATAACTACATGTATTAGTTTTCCGTTCGTGAGTGAAAGTAAGTGATGGCTTTATACATTGCGAACGTTGATATTGAATTTTATATCAATATAAAGTAAGATTTTATAGCTACAGCGATTTCTATAATAAACATACCATATTGACGAACTTTGTAGGATACTTTGCCGGTCAGAAGCGAGTTAGACGAGGACGGCGTGCGACAGTAATTTGTTGACACCGTTCACTACTGAAACTTTTATCGCGGACTAATATTTGGAGGTATGGGTCAATTACGTTTCGCACTAAACTTTCATATCTGGTGGTACGGGACAAGTAGACTCGTGGACCTTTCAGTTACATTCGGTAGATTTCGACGAGAATTTTTGATCAAATTTTTAATCGTATTTTTGATCTGATTGAGAATATCGATAAAAGATTTAAATTGAAACATCTTATAAACTGCCTGGATTGAGAATTTTCATGAAGTGTTTAAATTGGGAACTTCAAAGTGATTATAAAGTAGAAATTAATTCGAGATTGAAAAATATTGGCCCATCCAGGTGTGTTTACACACTTTTAAGCCTTTCTATTCATGTTTATTTCATTAAATCATATTGTAATGCTAGATTAACGGAGCACGATCATATGACATTCCAAATTTTACAATGCTTTCCAGAAATCGTTTATATTTTTTGCCAACCATTTATGCTGGCTTTTATCCATATAAAAAGACAAGCATATATTCAAATTCATTTTTGTTCAAGTTTCCTAATTAATTTTAATAAATCGACATCTCTAATTAAAACATTACTTCAGTAATAGAAAAATAAGAAATCTTTGTAAACCTAGTGTTAACAAATTTTGATCGGTGTAATCGTCGATTAAAAAATTTTCAGACTTCGCGCACACGCAAGAGTTGGAGAGATTGAAAATCTAACTAATTAGATTAACTGATCACGAACCACCACCTGCTGTACCATACTTAATGATTTTCCGCGGACAGGACATTTTTTTGTCTCAGAAAACCCCTTCATTGCTTCGTGACGCATTGAAACACAATTGTAACGGAACATTTTTTTGTTACTACACTAAAATCTCATACGCACAAATTTTTATACGATAAATGCACAGAAACCATCCCCACTACGGACCACTAGTACCAGCTACGGCTCCTTAATGTCCCCCCTGGTAATCAAAATCTAATTTCACTTTACACTATACACATTACATTTTACACTTTTGTACTTTTGCACTTTTGCACTTTTTATATCTAAAGATCTTATTACAAGTTCGCAGCCATTAGCTACGATATTATTCGCGACGAAGGATTGTTCGTCACGAATAATATCGATTACCAGGTCTCACCACATGGAGGTTGCTGCAACTGGAGACCCGGAGATAGAAGGAATCAAACTTCCTTCGATCTCCCTTTACGTAGAGTATACATACATAGATGCATACATACATAGATGCATACATACATAGATGCATACTCTATGTGGAGTCGACGAGCTTAATACTAAGTACGAAACCGTGGAAATCAAAGAAAACAAAGTCCCTTTGATTTCCAAAGTCTAAGTCTAACTCTGCCAAATAATTATTTCAACTAAATGGAAGCTAAATGGAAATCGCGACACGACGCGACCATGAAACTAGACTTACTGAGTCAGTCTTGTTTCCTGTTGATGGATCTGGACTCGAGAGGAAGACGACCGACTCCTCCAAACCAGTCCTCCACACCCTGCACCCATCTGAGAGTCACGATAGAACCCAACTTGCACCCGTCTCACTGCGCTTTGGACTTACTGTACTGCGCCGGGAGCCTGAACTACACCAGACGGGATACATGGAGTAGAGAACCGATCCGGTGGAGCCGATTGTCTTCCTCTCGAATACAGATCCACCAGGAGGACGGCAACCGACCTTTCTGTCCACTTACACAGTTGGTTACTTCACTTATCACATGAACAATAATAGTGACCGAAGTGAGGAACAAAGTTGCGAGTACGATATGGACTTACGAACAAACAAAAGAATTGAACAAATGATTAATAATTATTTGGTGGAGGACAGATACTCGTACACGCATGCCTTAAAACTAACCAAACCAAACTAAGATACGATAACTAAGGGAAACTACAAATAGGAAGGACGCAAGACGCGGACGCGCGATCGCGAGATCCATATCGATCGATGAATCGTCGAAGAATGGGATCGCACCCCTCGTGTACCTATGTCGGTCGAGGGTCGTTTCTCGCTATCGAAGTAGAGAAAGGGAAGGGTGAACAACAACCACGTGACATGATGTGACAAGGCGATTCGAAGGGTCGTTGAATCCATCCACAAAAGAATTTACGAAACATTAATACCACAGCATAATCATATTCCCCATAATTGTTTAAATAATGAGTATTGTTAATAATTAGTTTAACTACTGTCAGATATTAATATTTAGTTGGTGCAATCACGGTTCAGAATAAGCATTCATCGAACACAGTAATCGTGAGAAATTTTTCTGTATCGTTATATCTGTTAGCTGAAATAACTAAAAATTAATTTCTGACAATAGTTACAATAATTATTAACAATATTTGTTCAAGCTACGACCGAGAATATGACTTTGCTGTAATATTGCTCCGCGCTAGATACTTTTTCTAAGAATATTCAAAAGCATTACTAACCAATAAGTAACTACTACTGTAGTTTGTTATTTCAGTCACCGACCAATTACGTTTCTTTTGAATAGCTTCGTGTGTAGACTATCTAATAATTTCCGAAATATTAGACCACATAAGTTTTGACCTGTTAGATCGCTGAAATATCATACTGTGCGTCCTCTTCTCTATTTGCTGTGGTTCTCTACCTTCATCGCATTTCCCCTCCACTTTTCAAACTGTGTAACGGGACATATTTATTCTGCTACTACTCACCCATTTCATTGGCTCACAGCATTTTTTACCATATAACTGACTTGAATTTCGGCTGTTCGAAAATAAAACATTTGTCTTCGCAACGAAAAGTATTTCTGCTCGTTACGAAGCAGCTGTTAAAGTAGCTAGATAGAGACGCGTTCATACGTTTAGCATAAGCAAACCTAGTTGGTAGGCTAGTTTTGCGGATCGGTGTGATCGATAGTAGCGATCGCTGATGACGAATAGTTAGAATGTTGTCAGAAATCTATTCCGCGTAACATTCTCAAGGGCTTTGTTTGTTGAAGGTTAACATGCCGGCCACGATCAGGAGCGTTCTCATAAGCGATCCCGTGGATGCGTCCTGCAGCGAACTGCTCGTTCGTTACGGTATACCAGTCACGGCCAAAAACAAGTTGTCGAAGGAGGAGCTAATCCAAGAGCTTCAGGTAAACAGATCTTTTTCTCTGCTGCTTCGTATAGGGACCGCAGCCGTAACCATATTTTTATTTAATATTTATTTAACTAGATTACACAAATAGTAACGAATGCAATAAATACTCTGCAGATATGCATATCCATCTGTATGCAGTCTGGTACAAACTAAAAGTTATACTAAACTAAAATTAATTTTATTCGATACTGATTATTTCAGTATTGCAGTTGTATCTCTATGAAAATAATTGATCCTTACGTGTAATACTTATTATGAAACTCTTAAAATATTGTTTTATTTTTTCTCTATAGTCTTTGGTTTGCAATATTTTGAAATCAGATTGGCATGTATTGTATTATGTTATTGCTATATACTTATGATTTTTTTACCTATCTCTTTTTTAATTTTCGGCAGTTTAATAATTTTATTCCTAGTTATTACGGTGTTTTTTTCGTAGATGTATTTTAATTCTTTACAGTGGTAAGTGATTGCTTTCAAAATATATTTTGTATGTAGATCAAGAGGTATTAAACCTTTCTTCCTTAGTATATTTCCCGCAACAACTTTTTGTAATTGAAGAGTTCATTATGAAAGTGATACGCGAGTAATGTTTAAAAAATATTTTTTCCGTAAAAGGTTTCAGTATCAACTAGGTAATATTTCCTTACAAACGTTTCGACTTATGTTCAATTGCTGAACAAAGTAAGAAAAATGACGGTTATGAAAATACTATAGATCTACAAATGGTCTTATGATATAGGAATAACACCACATATTTTAGAAAATCAAACGTCATCGTACACTGACTGATTCAAAATCTCATAGTTCAGTATATATGAAAACATTTATCTGTATTTACAATACATCCACTCGATGTTACGCATAGAATTTTTCTTTGCAAACACTGTCAACTTCAGTTTTCGTATTAACACATAGTTTTTGGTAGAAGTGAAATATTAGCCTCTTAATTATTTATTTAAAATCAATGCAATACCAAACAATTTTCTGTTATCTATCATTTAAGTGCAATATCGTTTATCTTAAATTATTTGTTTCTGAAAGCTCTTTGTCGTTCTTGCTTACGTATGAAATATGCACACACCGACTTAAATTCTCTGTAGAATGACGATTAAAAATGCAATGTGGACGTTGCCGTTAATCGCGCCTCGAGGCAACCTCTGTATAATAAATGGTTTACCTAAAAATTCATCGAAAATTTACGGCGAAATGTACTTTCTCGGAAACTACCTGTTTCCATTAAAGAACAACTTTTAGATCTTTTCGTAAAGCTGTTCTCATCGTCAAGCTGTAGAAGAAAGCATTCTTTGGAGATTTTTTGCAAGAAAAACATAAACGTTAGTAATTCCCGATTTTAATATAAAGTTATGAAGCATATCCTCTAAACTTCAACAATTTTTTATGTCGAAAGTATGCATACAGTCTGTTTGCAAGGCCTGCTGAAATATGGTCTACTAAAGAAACATCGGTTATTGGCATATTAAAAATTTCACTTGCATTTCACTGCGGGCCAGAACGATTTCTAACAAATTTTCATTCCATAAGAATGCAACGAATGCTCGTACTAAAAAAAAACGTATTGCAAATCGAAAATTTTCGAGATGAGGACCTTTAAGAAGAAAAATATCGAAATGGAGTATAAGAGAATAGATAGTTTCTTGATAAGTAAAAAAAATAGTATCATATTTTTAGTCGATTCTAGTAAGAGCTTCTGTAAGCAATTACAATTTCAAGTTATTGTCTTAATTACTTTTGAAGATATTAGTTTCGCAACGTCAATGCACGTGACAATATTACAATAAATACTCAACGTTTATAGTTTTTACTGTCGATATCTATTCTTACTTCGTTAAGAGAATTTATCTAGTTTATTGAGAAATATAGTATTAGTAGAATTGAAGAAAATCTAAAATTGTACGTGCAAACTGTTAATGTTGTTGAAGAAATTACAATGTTTACTGTTTCTTTACGATGATATAGATATTTTAATACGGATATCTGAATTCGATCTATTTACACTTTTGCTATCATTTAATATATGTATATTAAACAGATATTCAGGGCTACATGAATTGTAGTATTTTTTTGAAAGCGTAAACTGGGAATAAACCTATAAAAGATGCTTATGTGTTACTTTTAAGGAAGCCATTTATTAGTATTGCAACTGCAATTTCTCTTTAAATGTAGCTATTGAATTTGTTTCGCATAAATCGATATTTTAAGATCATTTTGTGAATAAAAGATATAAATAATGTCATTGAAAATTCAATACATTTAAATATCTTTCATTTTCTTACGTAAATATTACGAGACATACTTAACGTTCTTCCATCGCGTCTGTTAAACATTTTCCTCCTCTTCCTTCTGATTTTCGTCATATTTATCATCACGTTGTTTAATTGTTCGGCACACAGTTCAGTTTTCATGAACAGACGACTGCACTTGATGCAAACAATGGTATGCTTAATTGGCCTAATAAGCACGTGATATATACAGAGTATTCTTATCTGAATGGGTGAAGAAACAATCATTGTTTTGTGTCCTTTTGTTGTGGAAAATGACTCGAAGAAAACAATTATGATGCACTAGACGTTGAAAAATTAAACAATGCGACAGAACACATTGCTAAACGTGTAACAAAATATCCACAATGGTAACATTTATAATTCCCCCTCTAAAAAACGGAATATACAAAGAATGATCTAAAGAAATAAAATAAAGTATGAAATAAGTACACTTAAAATTTATATGGAACAATTAAATTTGAAAATTAAGAAAAAAATTATTCAACCAACAAAATGTAATTAACATTTTTCAGTATTTTTAGTTTGAAATTAGCAATTTAAAAGTTATTGAAATTATTATTAAACGACCAAAAACTATTACATTATATATAGTGAATCACAAAATTAATCGTTCAGTCGAAAATGTAAGAAAGCGAATAAAATAATGAGACAACATAAAACATTTTTTAATTGCTTTATTTGGAAATATACAGCTTATGATTCAATATAACGGAATCATGCAAGAAATTCTCTTTAGAAGTCTGAAAATAAACATTTCTTGTTAAATTGCCATGTAAGGTCAGTATAAGAAAATAAAATATTCGTTAAGCATCGATTTCCATTTACAGTACTGTGCAAAGGTCTTAGATTATCATGTGAAGCTTGCATAATGGTTAAATAAATCTATGTTAATGAAATAAATGTAATGTATATTTTTTATTATATAGAATTATTATTAATAGAATTGTAAACATTTATTTAAAAGATTTTAAAGAGAATGAAACATTGAAAGTTATGAATTGGCCACCTAAAAGAATTGACTGAACATGTCTGGTATTATTTGAACAGACCTCGAAGATAAAGAGAGTCAAGAAATGCAGATGAACTGTTTGAAGTGTTACTGAGTGAAATAATTAAAAAAACCATATGAATATAGTTTAAGAAGAGTCGAAACTGGCACGGAGATAAAAGGAGTACTAAATATTTAATTCTTCTTTGAATTTATGTTCCATTTGTTAATGTTTGACAGTACGCTGTATAATAATATTGGTAAAATAAAATACATAAGCTAAATTTGCGCTCTTTCTTTAGCGATAGAAATGTGAAGAGTGGAATATACCGTAAATGGCCTACGACGTTAGCACGGTACTATATATCACCTCGTTTGAATAAATCTCTATTACGGGCAGAAAAATGTGACAGAATTTTGGTGTAATGTTATACTTTGTAATGAAAATAAATTTAATAATTGGAGCTTCAACACTCAATAAATAGTTCAGAGAAAATCGATCACATAGTTAATGCCAAAGAATTTGGGTAGTACAGTTAAACAGAGGAGTATTTATGTAATAATGGAGATGCATGAATTAACAAGATACAGGCAAACTACACTTCTCCAGCAACGATGGACAAGATAATATATATTTGGAAAATTTGCAACTTTTTTCATGATTCCGTTATATCGAACTGCAAAAACTATGTATTTCTAAATAAAAAAAAATTACAAAACATTATTCTATTTGTTTTTCGTACATTTTCAAGTGAACGAATAATTTTGTGACTCACTGTATAATTAGAAAAGAATTAGTTTGAATTATTTTTTAGTGGTAGTTTCATTCCGATATTTTGTATGGCTCGTAAGTTATACAAAAATGAGAGTAAAATCTTCTGCGGGCTTCGAGCCGTCGAGAGATCAGGAAAGATTCCAATTCAGATGAAATTTCGCAGCAGACCGATGACGTGACCGAGTGGCCTCCCAACAACAATACTCCTGCGATGTCTCGATCCCGGCTTTAACTCTCACTCCACTCTCGCTCCTCTCCCTTCTATCGTGCAGTTAATTACTTTCATTCGAACAGTCTATCCGGTTCGATCCAGTTTTGTCGGCAAACGCGAATACCGGTTAAGACCGCGGGTCGTTGTACTTATCAGCCGGTCTGTCGTTGTATCTCCTTTCTACTTACATGCGCGTGCGGACATGTATCGCCCACTAGAGCAGCTCGGGGTCCCGTACAATCCAACACGGAAAAATTCCGCTTCGAAAAGAGTATAGCAAGCTGACAAAAGTCAGACCAAAGTAGAACAGTGAAACAAAGTAATTAGATTCCATAGCCCAAAAGCTAGTGAAATACATTTTTAAGAAAATGGGATTGTTCCAAAGTAAGACATACAAATTTAGCATAAAATTGCGTTGCTTAAAGTTGCATAAAGAATACAAATATTAATATAATAAAAACATTCTACGTATTTCACTAGAAAAAAATATGATGATTCCATAAAAAAAAATTCTAGTCGATTGATTGAAAATTGGCGAGGCTAGAGTGCCCACCGATTTTAAAAATGCTGTTTCGAGTAAAACGTGTTTAAAGTTCCTTTACGCTGATGCGTATCTCTACTTCTAGTGCTCAAAACTTACACTTTCGATATCGAGTTCTAATTAACGGCATATCATTTCCGTATATACAGGATGTCCCAAAAATGTGGGGGTCCTTGAAAGGGGTGGTTCGGGAGGTGATTTGAAACCTTTTCCTTAGCGAAAATGTTGTCCGAGGTTTCGTTAAGGAGATATTAACAGAAAAGCCAGTCCAATCAGAGCGCGAGTATGCCGGTGGAGCGCGACCTATACTACTGCGGCCGTGTAGCGCGTAGCCTATACTACTGCGGGCGCTCCACATTACCTTTAAGAAACACTTTACAACTCACATAGATTGTTACTTACACTCTACATCCATAGACTAAAAGTGAAAAACGAATTTAGAAATCAAATTATATTGAAGAAAAGACGCGACGAAATACTTTCATAAATCAGCAATATTGAAATCAACGCGTTACTCGCTAATGCTCAATAATTAAGGGGGAGGGTCAAGTAAAACTCAAAATTTTGACCTTTTTTTTTGGTTAGAAAATTAGTTTACAATCTGAAGAATGTGCTCCGACCATTTCAGCTAAAACTTCGAAGTCTAAGTGTACCTACAGAGTCATTAAAGTGATGCGCTCCGAACGGTACACGGACTATTTTTAGATCCAGAAACTTTAAACGCATTTTTCTCAAAACACAAAATTTCGCGTGCCGTGCAACGTAGCTTAGAGATTTCACAGCCGATTGCCATGAAACTTGGCACAAAATATTCCTTAAACTATTCTCCTTTGCATCAACCTAAAGGTTTTTGTAAAAATTGAAATAAACAATGTTTTTAATTATTTTTTTTTTTATAACAAGATTTTTTTAACGTGGCGTGAAATTTTAACTTACTATATTGTTACAATATCGTGAAAATATAATGTAAAATATAGTGTTACTATATTTTAACGAAAAATTGGTGGATTTTTTATTTCAAATAATTAGAGTGGTCTGTGTAAATAAATATATATTACGCACTCTTCAAAAATAATTCGCGAAAAAGCGGTTGTTTACTTGAACCTCCTCCTTTAATGAATGAACATAGTTCTAGTGTAAAGTTCCAGTATAAAGTATTAAATGGTTAAAAATAATGGGAATGGAGTAATGTTCGAACTCATTTTCGTCAGGAAAATTTCGCCAACTCGTTAATAATACTCCGATGAAGATAGAATGACAAATATCAAAATTTTTAATTTCCATTAACGGATGAGTTATCCGCGCGTTTATCTGTCTCTGTTGCGCCGTGCGTTGATAATCCAACGCTAACTCGTTGCTACTCCATCTCGTTCATTCTTGGTAAATCCCATCGGCTATCCTTGTTGAGCTTGCACGTGGGATGCTCGACTTCAACCCGAGATAGAAAGGTCATTAGCAACGAACAGTTGCTACATAACTGACAATTTTGTATCTATTAATTTCTTTTCTTTTAAACTTGAAAGATATGTTTGTTTATTTAACCTTTTGTATGATAACTTTTAATATAAAACTATATCATAGTAAACTTAAAATAATATTAAAATACTATTCAGAATGCATTTGTTATTAGAATAAATTACGTCACGTAAGGTTCAAGAGTATAATATTTTGAGGTGTTGATCACTGTATGAGTGGAAAGATATATGGTAATCTGTATGTATTAGTATGTAGGGAAAGAATCAACAAGTGTTCACCGTAATGGTTACATATACAGAGTGTTTCGTTTAAGTAGGGGTGGTTAAATATCTCATGAAGAGATGAAGTTACCAACAAACTGTGTTCACAAAAGTTATTTAGTTTAAATGGACAAATTATGTGGAGTAAATAATTTTGATGTAAGTGAAGAGATAGCGAAGATATAACAAAGAAGATAATTCTTTTAAATGGAATCTTATACATGTTGATACATAATGTGATAGCATTTGTTTAGATAAATTCATTGACCTATAATAAAAAATCCTTTATTGTTATATGAAGCCCTCAATTGGAATTTGAAATTAATAGATTGAATGCAGTTGAATAAGGACAGTTCATCCTCTTTCCTTAATTAAAATTAAATCTATTGATTTCAAACTCCAATTAATGGCTTTATATTAAAATAAAGAACCTTTTATTATAGGTAGATGAATTTGTCTAAACAAATACTATCATATTATGAGTACAAATATATAAAGTTCCATTTAAGAAAATTAACTTGTATGTTAAATCTCCATCACCACTTCACTTACAACAAAATTATTTACTCTGTATGATTTGTCTCTTTGAATCAAATAACTTTTATAAAATCATTTTTTTGATAGCTTCATCCCCTCATGAAGTATTTAATCATTCTGATTTCAACGCTCATTCAAATTGCTCATATCTTTAAGAATTTTTTATATTTTTGGATGAAAATTTTTGTGTTGTATCTCCAAGCATATATCTCTCGAATAGAGGAACTCTGATTATAAAATATATCAACCGAGTATAGAAACAATTTCGTGAAGTGCTTTTTTTCAACCTCGCAAGTGCCCCTCACCTCTTAAGTTGTAAAGTTCAACTTCTGCCCGTCCACACAAGGTTCTTTCTTACTCTAAAATCCAATAACACACTCTGTTATTTGTCTGTAATAGAATCACGATGCTCTGATCGTTCGATCCGAAACGAAAGTGACCAGCGATGTGTTCGCCAGTTGCCCAAATCTTCGCGTGGTGGGTCGTGCTGGAACTGGAGTCGACAACATCGACCTTCAAGCTGCCACGCGGAAGGGAGTCATCGTCCTCAAGTAAGTTCGCGTTTTTCAATTATTTAAATGACTATTGGGAACGATTTTTGTGCTCCCACTATCGATACTTCTTAAGAGATAATTTTCTAAAATAAAATTACCAATTTAAAATATTTTTTCTAAAGTGGAATCTAAAATTAATACGAAAATTACGAAGTCAGTTAATGTGACAATCATGTATTTGCGTAAAACTTGAAACTTCTTAAAATCGCTCGATTATTAACATTGAATGTATTATAAAATTTGGGAACAACTATTGTAACAGAGAATCAATTTGATTGATAAATTAGTTTGTTCATCCTCTCTCTATTTACAAAGATACAGTTATATGTATGATAAATACGCGTTGACCATGGTAGTTTTAGTGTTAAGATCGAAACATTGATAGATTAGAAATCTATTATAATTTTCTATTATCACTCGAAGTGATAGTTGTCGAAAAATGTATCGAGAACTCAAACGTTTACCATACCGAATCATTTTTCAGTACTCCCGGTGGAAATAGTATCAGCGCTTGCGAATTAACCTGTGCGCTTATTTCCGCCTTGGCACGGAATGTGGCTCAGGCAGCTCGGGCGCTGAAAGAAGGACGATGGGACAGAAAACTATATTCCGGTTTCGAGCTGTCTGGCAAAACGCTGGCCGTTTTAGGCATGGGCCGCATCGGACGCGAAGTAGCCAGAAGAATGCAGGCGTTTGGAATGCGCGTGATCGCTTTTGATCCGATATTGACTCCCTCTGAGGCTGTCAAGCTCGACGTTGAAAAACTATCTTTGGACGAGATATGGCCGCAGGCGGATTACATCACTGTGCACACTCCGCTTATTCCTCAAACGAGAAGTAAGCGATTTTATAAATTTTATTAGTTGAACTATAAATTTCTTTTTTCAATTTTCTTAGACTAGTGGTGAGTCAGTTCTAAAGTAAAGTAAAGCAATTTGGATAAAAATATTATGGACAAATATTGAAAAATTGTTTAGTTGAATCAAATAAACTTGTAGAGTATATTAGTATAGAAAGTAGTTCTATACAGAGTTGAAAACTTTTATTATACTACTCTTTTATTATACAACTCTTTTATTATACTACTAGCTATACCTCGCGGTTTCACCCGCGTGAAATACTATTCTTATTTTATATTACATACTTACATGTTAAATTTGAAATTTCGAGTTACATTTACGGAAATAAGGCAACTTTAAAGCAAAATAATTGTATTAATGAGCATATTAAGACCAAGTATGAAGTAAATCCGACCACGAACAAAATGTGTCCTATATAAACGTTGCAACCCCTTTTCACTCCTTCAGGGGGTCTCTTCAGATTCTTTGCTTCTATTAACTTTCGACGTCACTACAATTGTTCACAATAAAGGTCTAGTTGCGCTCTGCGGTTTTACCCTCGTGGAATATGTACTATTTATTTTATGTCGTTTGCATTCGACTAACAGTTCAGTCAGTGACTGTCTTTTGTTTTCCGTAACACAAATGTTTCAATCAATATTTCCGATTCTTTATTTACAAATATTGAGATTTCGTACTGAAACCTTATTTTTATCAAAATAAAATATTGCCTATGTCCTTCCTCGGGATACAATCTATCTCCTTGCCAAATTTTATCAAGAACTGTTCAGTGGTTTAGCCGTGAAAACGTAACAGACAGACAGACAAACAGACAGAGTTACTTTTGCATTTATAATATTAGTATGGATAACATTCGATAACATAATCCATACTATACATGACTATACATGACGTACATGATTATACTATACAAATTCTATAGTATAATCTGTACTATATTACAGAATTCTATATTAATAATAATTTGGGATATCCTAATTAGATAACAATTACTAATCATACTAGTTAGTCAACTTCTTATCTCTGCGACCTTTCGAATCTGAAGAAACGATATTCACACGTTTGAGATCGTATTGATATCAATACCAGTGTGTCATTTGACTTTTGAGGACGCTGGCTGCAATTTTAGGAAAACGTGAGGATATCTTATCCAAAGAATATGTCTTGCTAAATATTCTTACTAAGTACTTTGATATCGACTTGTTCGAGTATCATCGATTTCTAATTGTATCAATTCTCATCAGTGCTTACTCTTGGGTTGATTGTTGCAGATCTGATCAACTCCACAACTTTGGCGAAATGTAAGAAAGGAGTACGCATCGTGAACGTGGCCCGTGGCGGTATCGTGGACGAGGAAGCACTTCTAAATTCGCTCAAATTAGGTCATTGCGGTGGTGCAGCTTTGGACGTGTTTGTCCAAGAACCACCTACAAATCCTACCACCTTGGAACTGATCGCGCATCCCAAAGTCGTCGCTACTCCTCATCTCGGTATAACAAAAATACAATAAAATTTGCCAAAAATAACGTGATTGATGAGTAATTTCACACCAAATCGAACACTATTTTTAGAATAACCACTGTTCAATCATTTAGCTTATGAACATTGTAAATAATTTTGTAACATTAATCTAAGGTTGCAATGTTTGTATAAGATGTTTACACATTTATCTTCTTAAGCTTTTATTTCTATTCTTTTTTTATTTTTTACTTCAACATTGATCTCGTCTTGTATTTACATGATTATGTTATCTCCTACTCATAATATTATTTTGTAGAAACATAATGTATGCTAAAACATACCGGTAATTGATATCGATGTGATCATGCTAGAAGAACGTACCCATACTGTTACATTCATAGGAAACAAAGAAAACATTGTACAAAAATTATTATCTCTTTTTAACGTCATTTGGAAAACGAAAGAACCCTTAAATTAGTGCACTTAAGTTAGCTGAAAGGTCGTACAAATAACAATTCTCAAAACTACAAATTACAGTTCGTACGACTTTCTAGCATACTCTTGATATGCGGTAAATGCCGATAAAAAGCAATTAAAATTCATAACCGATGAATTTGTTCTATTATTATTATTACATCCAAATTTCAGCAAATTCTACAATATTACTCTAGAACTTGACAAATTTGCCATCGGGTAACCCAGAGTTTTTAATATCGACAATTGTCTCGTGAATGTCGCAGGAGCAAGTACCGCCGAGGCTCAGGAACGGGTAGCCCTCGAGATAGCTCAGCAATTTGTAGCATTTGCGGGGAAATCATCCGAGTATGCAGTCACGGGGATCGTAAACGCTCCAATTCTAACAGCTGCTATGACGGACGAGAACACTCCGTGGATAGAGTTGTCGAAGAGGCTCGGCCAGTTGGCTGCGCGTTTGACCAAGGAAAAGACGAACGTTGTTGTGCGCAGTCAAACGATTGGAAATGGAATGCAAGAAAAAACATTCGTACACACCGCCGTTCTGGTTGGAATCCTGTCCAGCCAAAACAAAAACGGCTTGAACTTGATCAACGCGCCGACGTTGGCTCGAGAGGTAGGCGTTGATGTTCAAGGTAGCCACGCCGAGTTTGACGGCAAAGCGATTCTCGTACAAGTGGCAGACCATCGAATCAAAGGTAAAGAGGCCTTCGAAGTTTGTTTCTTTCGATATTCTTTTTCTCTTGATTCTTATAGATTTGTTAATTTGTTTATTCAGGAACCGTCCGCGATAACGAGCTCCTGCTGCTCTCGTTGGATGACGCGGTGTTCGCTAATGGAATATCTTTAAGAGATCATGTTTCTTTGTATCGAGCAAACGGCATCCAAGACCTCGCACAAATCGTCAATACATTCTCGAAGAAAGGCATCAATATTAGCAACTTGAATGCCAATGGTAGCTGGACAATTATACAAACCAATCAAGAGGTTTTCGTGAACGTCGACGGCATCCAGAGTTTTTAATTAATATCGACAATTTCCGAATATCGCTGCCAAGAAGATAACACGGCCCTTTTGTGGCTCAAAAATGAGCTATATATGGTATATATGTATATTCCCTTCCTTTTTTTCTCTATACTGATTTTAACATGTACATGTGTAGAAAAGATATTCAGTATTTCAAAACTCGATGCAAGCTGTCGAGTAACGATGATTATTTTTAGTAACAATGTATCAGTAGCGCGTCGTTCGCCTCTATTCGCAGATTTTTTATTTATTATTTGACTCGAATAGAGTCAGGGAAAAAATAATCAACGTATCATCGTCGTTGAAACACTCGTCCTACATCGCATATAATTAAAACCTTCTTTATAAATTTTACATACGTATATACGTATAGAAAATAAAGTATAGAAAATATATGTATGTATATAAGTATTTATACTTTTGTATTGTTAGCATTCGATAATAAAATATTATGTCATGAAATCACTGGTATTCTCTGTATCGAGTCGATTCGAGTACACGGTGTGTCGCGAACGCACGCTGTGCACGCATAAACAATTTATTTGTTTAAATTTCTTCTTTATTTGCACTAACAAATTCACGTATAAAAATTAGTAATGAATTCTATATATATATATTTGTAACAACCTCCGACGTACGAGCGTTGCCGCGTTAAATATCACATATTTCTTCTATAAAGTTACCAGAAAATTGTGTCATAGAAAATACTTTTCTTCCCTTTGTAAACTTGCAATGGAGAATTTTCGATAACATAATCCTCCGTAAATGTTAACATAAGCAGAGTGAAATTTAAACATTCCTTTTTTTATGTATGTACATTGTAATGCTAATCATAAAAATATAATTCATCGAAATCAAACGCTGGATTTTAAATTATGAAATAGAATTAAGCTCAAACAATATTAGTAAAAATATAAATAAAGAAGATTTAGATATCTATATTCTTTCGTAGCTATCTGCTCGACAACAGTTAAAAGTAAAAACAATGCCATCCTGTAAAAGAAGAAAACTATTAATTCTGAGCAAGATACCAGGTTAGATAGTATAAGGTGCAAATTGTCATTTATGAACTTACTCTAATGAGCGAAGGAAGCTCCACCCAAAACTCATGATTTGGTATCATCTCTAAACCTGTTGCTCCTCTCAACAATTTTAATGCTATTGCTCCACCAATGAAATACATTCCAGTAAATACAAAGAAAAAGATAACCAGCATAGAGCCGGTGGAAAGACCTTTTGTGCTTAACTGTACTTTACAAGAGAAAGGAGATACTAGTAGCATGTGCTGAAACAAGAAAAAATTTGGCTGTATAAAACAGTGTCTTCTCTTGTTCAAGAGACAGCATGACTCTTCAGTAAATCAAATCCAATGTTTTCATGAGCTAATTTGGTTTTGAATAAGACAAGCTAACACCAGCAAACCAAAAAATAAAATAAATTAAGAGATACATGTAGTTAATTATTTGTGATAGGAACATTTACTTCCAAATTTCCAATGCCATGCTACCTCATGAGAAATTAGATATGATTATGCTTCATAGGGAACACATGAAACTTACATAATCCTTGTCGTTGTTGACAGAATTTATTGTGAATTGTGTACTGCATGTATGGCAACAGATTAAGCTTATTATTGTTGTATACTTATTATGAGCTATACTTAAAACAGGCTCCTTAAGATTATCAGGTGATACTATTATTTTGGTTTCTTCCACTGTGCCTAGACTAACAGTTTTGTTGCCCCACTTGGCGCATAACTATGGTCAAAGTAATGCACATTAGACACATCGAAAAAGCTTTTGTAGTTGAAGTGCTATTGTATCGTGTTATTTCTTACAGATGCGCCTTTCTGACATTCGTCAGTGACATTTGATAGTGGAATGTTTGTACATGGATGAAACTGTACCTCCAAAGTAAGACTCTGATTAATGTTTTGCAATGCTATCAAAGGCCTACAAGGAAACATTCACTTTCAAATAAGGTGTAACATACTAAACGTATTTGAAGGTTAAGAATACTATATCTGCCGACCCTGAGTTACCGAGTTCTGTCAAATTGTATCCTTGCCCGTTAGACAACATACAGGAGCAAGGCGATAATTGTGTGCATTCCGAAGACGTTCTGTGGCAGAAAAACGTCAAAAACAAGATAATCGTAATAAACTTGCTCCCATCTTCACCCAACATTTTTGCAAAACTTGGTACATGCGACATGTCTCACTATTACTTAAGGGTGATTGCGCAAGATGTCACTGCCATTCATTTCTTGGTCTCATGCTGAAGGTCGTGAACTTATTGACTGGATCAAAATTGACATTATAAGCGAGACTATGTAACCATAGCCAGATACAGAAGATTAAATTTGCAGCCGAAGGAATGTGAAAGATTCGATGAGTATTTGTGTATCGCGAACTGAATTATCGACTTCGTTAATAATGAATGGTTTTGAAGCGCACTCTTCGTTTCTCTTTGAAAACCATATTTATCTTTATTTAAATTTACTTTACCGGTATGGTACCAAAGGCGGTACGATTAGTAAATTCAAGAATCTCGCTATTATAGTACTGACGAATGAAACAATATATACGCACAATATCAAACAAATTCGCAAACTAATCTTTCACAAGTGAAACCTATTTATGTAGATAATTTACTTATAGATCGCATGGCGTGAAACGTTTAGAATAGATGTTACTAAAAGTCTACGATTTTCCAAATTGGGGAGCTGGGGTTAATTGGAACGTGTTTGATAAAATAGCTCATTATGATTTAATTTTATATCCTATCTGTTTAGTGAAAGGCTTCTACTATAGAGCGATCATGTAGTTTAAAAGAAGCATTATTGATTCGATTTTATAAATACTATCAAAGTAATTAGAACTTTAGAAGAATCTCAACAAACGTTTCAAACGACCTAGTGCCTGGGATTAATTGAAACATCTATAAATAAAAGATATATTCAAATAATCAGTTTTATTTCTTAATAAAATAAGTTTCTTATTAATCAATGTCATTAATTTAACTTAATATTATAATAAAGCACATTAAGGCAATAATATAGTGCTGCAGGTCCGAATACAGTCTAAATTAAACACATCAATCAGATTTACAAAAATCATACAAGATTTAGAAAAATTGCTTGAAAAAATTTTCGGGTGTCAAGCATAAAATGTTTTCTTTTAATTGATCCCAAAATAGTTGTTTCAATTGCCCCAACTTCATTGTTGCAAGTATTTAATTAACATTCTAAAATCAACGAGGGTATTCATAGTTATGATAATGGAAATTACACATAAAAAGAAACAACAGTTTTGGATTAATGAATAAAATAAAAACAGTTAGAACACTTACTTTTCGCGTTGAAAAACCAAAACGCCAAAATAAAGTCGTCTCAAGTGCTCAAATCGGTTTATTTACTAATAAGTGAAAGGTTTAGACATGAAAATTGGTCCTTTTTCCCCTCGACGCGCTGTCTTTATCACTAATCATTTTAAAATTATTTTACTTGTTTCTATTGTTCCAAGTTTCAATCGATCCTAGTCTTCCTTACTGCATTCATGGTTTTTTTATATATGCTTGCTTTTAACAATAGAAAAAAAAGCGGCACACATGAATTTCTTGGTTTCGAGGGGCAAGTAACGTGGTAGAGTCGTAGAGGAAATATGTAAGTCAACTCTGACTTTTTAAATGGGATGATATAATTTCTTATATATATATATATATAGTTTGATCGAATGTTTCAAGCCGAATACAATGATCTATAATTAAAAATCATTCAATGTTATACAGGCCAACTGTAATGGAAAATGAATTGTGTCACGACACTCTCCGAATATTTAATTAATTTTCTTATTTTGCGAACTTACCCCAGACTTACATATACACATATGTAAAGTTTATTCTTGTACATATTTATAATGAAATATCTATTTCGAAACGTCAAACTTATCAATTAATTTAGGTAAATTTCTTCATTAGATGGTACGAATATTTATGGGTCTGACTATATTTATATGTGTATATTGTATGATATACATTACTACAATAATATATCTCAGTCCTTAAGTTACAGATAAACATTGTGAAAATAAGTCTAATACCGTAACTTTTTTTTAAATATTATTCCAAAATAGATTCGCTTTACTTTATTTTAGAGCAATATAAGAATGGCAGATCTGCAGTTTACATTCCCTACATTAGCATTTGATTTTATAAAATCTAACATTCTAGCCATAAATTGCAGTAAAATTATTATTTTCATGGATCGTGGATTCCTTTTTGTTATGATATTTACGATAATCCTGAAATATAACGTTTAGAGATTATAAAGAAGTTTCTCGTTTACGGCAAATGTCCTTTATTTATCGTATGACAAAACATAATGCGAATATTAGTTACTTATACCATATATATATACACAATTTACAATCGTGAACATAAATAATATAAATATATTTATGCAAGTTTCACAATATTAATAAAGACGCTTTGGAGGTATAGATCGAGACGTGGAAGAACTTGTTCCACGTATACATTTCTGAGTAC
Organism: Hylaeus anthracinus; assembly: GCF_026225885.1. Taxonomy (NCBI): domain Eukaryota; kingdom Metazoa; phylum Arthropoda; class Insecta; order Hymenoptera; family Colletidae; genus Hylaeus; species Hylaeus anthracinus. The sequence goes on from NW_026535284.1 coordinate 2,399,118, forward strand.
AGCATTCTCCGTGTAGTAGATACATGCATAGTTTCATTATTTGTATGACTGCTTACCGGCAGCAACCACACATCCCTTATGAATACGTATAAGAGTACAATACAATAAGGTTGACGACGAATAGTTTCCAAGAGAGTAACTTCTAAACTTATAAATTGGTACCCCGTTTCGATTCCTCGGTATGATCGCTAATTAATATAGGCTCTCCAATTATTTATAGGCGTTATTCGTGTAAATATTTACAAAGCAAGTTCCCTTAAATCTATAGCCCAGATAATGATCCGCTGAAGTCGTAGTCCTACGCACACTTTCGACCACTTCTGAGTAGTTTCGATGTGCGGATAAATTTTCACAAAAGAGAAAATAGTTTATTCTTCCATCATCTACGCTTCCGTTTCTGATGTATACCGTAAAAACATCATAATTTTTATCGTGATAACCTTTCGACAGACGGATGGACGGTCAAAAGTGCACGAAGGACAAGGTTTTGCATCGCACAAGGCATACTAGAATCTACTTCTTATTGTCGCGTCACAACGTTTTTTAACGGCACACTATAAATAAACGAAGGCAGCGTAGTTTCGCGGGAGAAACACGACGATCATGTTCTTCTCGATCGCCGGATTCCCCTCGTCGAAATCGACGCTCTGCCGTCTACTAATCGCTTAAACGATAACTATCGATACACGCGTGCTCACCTTATTCGCGTCTTAAGGTTATACATTTAAGATGCTCGAACGCACGCTGAGCAGCAGTCTACAAAATGGAAGACATGGATTTCGTTTCGTCGCTCGGACAATTAACTTAAACGCTAACGCTTTGTTAACACTTTATCTACCGAGATCCTATTCGTTGGATTTTTATGCTTTTACACTCCGAGTATTGTTTCGCGCCAGTAGGTAGTCAGCTTCAGGCACTTTTGGGTAATATTTTTAGTAAATTACAATTCTTTGAAAGAAACGATCCAGATTTTCGAAAAGTAATTGTTTGATGAGAAGTATACGTATATAGAATTGGTATATATCGGTGCATTTTAAATAAAAATCGGTTTACGAAGGAGACAATTTTGTTCACAACAAACATAGAAGGAAAATTGTATAAACATTTTTACGATAAGACCATTGATAAACACTAATAACGGTATATAATTTCAAAGAAAAATATTAATGTGCATACATGTTCATCTGTATTCGTCTGGTGTGAAAAGTAGCAAGACAATTCTTGCACTCAGATTGTACGTCGAACATTCGATTATACTGCAACCACAATACACACATATCGATGATAGAATTAAATCAGAAATCAAAAGTTATAATAGGTATGTTGTCTCAGAGTCATGTGAGCTTACAGTGTTATTTAAATTATGAATCTGACAGTATTTATTTCCTGTAAATTTTGTTTGTGTGATTATAGAATAAGCTGTTGCCTGCATGTAGACCAAGTTGTATCCATTTAAACCATACGTATATCTACTGCTTATTTTCTACGACGAATATGATTTTAGTATCAAAGTCTTCGTCCCACTGCTTTTACAAAATAAAAGAATGAGTACAAAGTATGTATATGAAATTTTACTCAAAGTGGATGATCTAAAATAAATTTCTTTAATTATTCTCAGAAATAAACAATGTTCCAGCAGTGCTCGTGGTTGTATCACGATGAATTAACCCATTTACTGTCAACTACGACATATTTTGTAGTAAGCGTATGTATCAAGACTGCCGAGTACGTCACATCTCGTAGTTTTTACTCCAAATTTAGATTGATTTTAATTAATCACGGAACGAGTTTATAGTAGTTTGAGTTAGGAATTATTAGAAAGGGGGAACGTAAATTTTATATAATAATATTTTCTTTTAAATAACAAATTTAATATCACATTTTATTTGAAAAGTAATAGCTCAGATTACGCACCTGTATCAAATCTTGGCGCGCAGTGCAAAATGTTCTTTTTCCTGGTAGTTAATGGGTTAATTTCAGTGTTTACTCACTGTAACCTGTAAACTGTACCTGTTATCTGTTCACAATGCTCAATTTGGACAAACGAACGAGGCTTTTAATTCACCCAACAATAGAATGCAGAACGTCATTCTCAATTAATATAGTAACATAGTCTTCTTCTAAGTCGGAAACTCTTTCCTTTCTCTTTCGGTAGCTAAAGTGTTAAGTACGCACACACGGTTACGTGGCATCGTGTAAAAGTTATCCGCTATGGTACGAATTATCATATAGATCTAGACGTACATGGATCGCGTCGACGCACGTTCAACGTTGCATCGCGCTCGCGTAGAAATACCGTTTATTGCATAATACACACATTTGCACGTCGGTGTCCTATTCACACGCCTCGATCGGAATAACGCGCGTCGCAACGTGTCCTCCATTGCGTTTATCCGAATGCGTACCCGTAATATCTGGAAAAACGTCGGTGTCGATAACGCGCGGGAAAGTCCTTATTCGACAAGCCTATTCCTTGGCGTGTGTTAATTCGCCCGTGTGTCGGAGCGCGTGAACTAGGACCTAGCGTAGAGAACTCTTAAGCCTAAAAGCGGTTAAGCTATCAACGACAGGCGAGTATGAGCGATAAAATCTTGGTCAGCGATCGTTTCGAAAAAACGTTCAAGTTCTTCATCGACAGCTTCCCCGGTACCAGAATTCTATTCCAATCTTCGCGAAACTCTGTACAAATTTATCGACGTAGGATGTTTCCACGAACGATGAGCAACTTATTCGAACGCGGAAGACGAACGACAGAGAAATAAATGAAATGTTAACGTGTATTACCCAGTAAAACTAACCTTACACGCTACCGGGCGTCGTAGGCCCAGCTAACCTACGAGATATGTAAATTCGTGCCTGTGCCTTCTTCGCCCCATTCTCCTTCGTCCTCTTCTCGTTTTCGAGAACATCCTCTCTTCAACCTTTGAGATTAAGGTTGCAGGAATTGCCGCACCGTCCGTTGTCACACTGGGCCATGCACCACATCTCCCAGTCGGTGAAGTCCTCCGTCCAATCTGCTCCGAAGGGAGCATCGGTGGTCGGATTCGCAATCTCAGCGTCCACGAAGTCCGTCCCGTTGTCCAGTCGATCGGAGAACTTCATTTTACCGTCCCGAAGGTCGGTGGTACCAGGCTCGCTCGCGTGATCAACGGAAACTGCAGCTAGGACCCTGGCGATCTTCATCAACATGCTCAGCAGTCCGTTCACTGGATTCGGCTTCTTCGACCATGGGGGATTCGCTCGGAGGCCCCAGGGTCTGCCATTTGCCGGAGGTTTGCATGAACAACCCTGGCGATAGATAAGCGACTCCCTGATGACGCGACAGATTTGCGAGCCATCGAAGACGGTATCGTTCCGTGACCCAAGACCGCTACACGGGATCAGGCAGAGCCTGAGAAGGCGCTGCGTCGGGTACCGGCCTCCGCTGAACTGAAGGACGAGTCTCTGCTGATGGTCGCAGACTCCCGTGACATCCAGGCCCCTGTCCTGTGCATGGCACAACCGAACGCATGCGTAATCGCCAGGACGCGCCTCAGCGCCGGCCAACAGCAACGCCAGCAACACCCATCGGGGCAGAGGCGTCATCTGAAAGTGATGGCTAATCAATACCAAAAGCGAACGAGGAACTCCGCGTTCCGATAGCCCGTCGAACGGAGGTACATACCATCGGAGGAATCGGTTATGGCAATCGGGAAATTCCTCGAGTTCGACTGCTCCCTCGTCTTTGTCTATCTCTCCCTCTGTTCCTGGTATACAGGATGTACTATAAAAAATGAACGGAACGTGGTTCATTGCGATAAGAGCTGATAACGTTCTTGCAGAGCTGTCTTAGTATTTGTTTAGGAGGCATCAAGTTTTCTCAGTTTCCAAATGTTTTGTTACGAATCTTTTGAGTATTAAAACCGAGAAAATTTGACGTTTCCTAAACGAATATCAAGGCAGCTCTGCAAGAACGTTGTCAGCAGACACAGTATTCTTAATCTTTAAATACGTTTAGTACATTGCAGCTTATTTGGAAGCGAATATGTTTATTTAGGTCTTCGACAGGATTGTACAAGATCAGTAAGAATTTTATTTTCCAAGCACATTTTTATTCATGTAAGAACATTCCACTATCAAATTTCACTGGTGATTGTCAGAAAAGCGCATCTCTGTATGAAATAACACGATACAATAGTACTTTGTCTATAAAAACTTTTTCGATGTATCTGATGTGCATTATTTTGACCACAGAGTTATATGTCGATTTAAGGAACAAAATTTTTAGTCTAGGTATGGCGGAAGAAACCAAAATCACAGTATCGTCTGATAATTTCAAGAAGCCTATTTTAACTGTAATAATAGACAAAACCTAAATATATTGTTCATAATTTCTCATAACGTGGCATGACATGGGAAATTAGAAAATAAATATTTGTATTATAAATGATTAACAACACTTAATATCTTGAACATAATAATAATAATAATAATAATAATTGGAAGAATAATAGACAATTGTGGCTGTGTATTTATACTTTCATTTGTGGTCGTACACGTACTCGTGGTATGGTTAACATTTTACAATCATCGGAACATTTGAATTTCTTCTAATGTAACGGGAAAATAACACTTATTACAAGGTGCATTGGATACTTTGTTCATCGATGACGTATTCACACTATCGATATATAAAGCATCGTAAGTGTATAATTGTATTTAGTTTGCAAATAAGCAATAAAAATAAAGAAAATCATAATATTGCGATGGATGTTACAAATTACTTTTTCATTAATTTGAGACATATAAAATGATAATTCTCTTTCTTAACAACAGAAACATGTGAAATAATGATTTTCTTTTCGAGCCTTCATTTTCGAGAAAATTGAATTCAAATGTCAGTGGAGCGCGTGGGCGGTTATAACAGTTTGAAACAGTTCAACTGCTTCTTTGTTCGAAGATAGAATTTGCTACCAAAATTGTGATTCTATCAATATCAATTTAAATTTTGTTACCCATTATTATATTTCTAGTTATGAAACTATATTAAAGAGTGATTACGTACGTTTTGTAATGAACAAATTATTATTTAGTATTAATTGGAACCTGTGCGACAAGAACCGAACAGTCTTTTAAGAATGTAGAAAGAAATTCACTTTCTAGATCGTTTGTATTCAGTCGAGAACATTTTTCGAATGATGTAAAGAGTAATTATATATCTGATCCGACAAGTCATTAATTGTTTGGTAATAATTATTATGCTCGAATCTACACTTAGTTCTTAAGTGTAATTACTTGATAATTATTATTATTTTTGAAGAAGGCCAACAACATTGATCGAGACATCGAAATTAAGCAGCTACCCAAATGTGCACTCAGCAATTAATCCTTTGCATTCCGAATTTTCTGATTTCAGTACATTTTCGTCGAGCCTCGCTCGACGTAAGATCGCAAAGGATTAAAAAGAATAAATTGTTATCTCATGACCTTTCTTGATTTTGGTATTGCCACACATTTTTGATCACCTGTTCTTTATTTCATGAATTAGTAGTCTGCCGTTTCTACATTTCGTTATGGGACACACTGTATTCCTCAGCTTCGTTTGGCATGCGGATAGAGAGAGAGAGAGAGTAATAGCGGATTCTTGGTATCCGTTATCGGTTTTGGGTGCCGTGTGTCAATAACTGGGCTCTCCCTGATTCGAGTTTGCTTGTGGAATGAGGCGCGTAGACCGAGCAATCCTTGCGATAAATTTCTACTAATTGTCGCAAGTGGTTGCAACCTACCGAGACGATTGCTTTGCTTTATTTCGTTCGTTCCACGTTTTTTCTACAACCGAAGATTTACGTTTCACGGTAACGAGATCGCTCGCAACGAATCGATCTTCGATTCGACGGATTTCTTCGTGTAAACTTTAAAATTAGGGCATGATCCTCGTAGACACAATTACTCGGTACGGTATTTTAATGCCTAATCCGCTTTTGCGTGGCGTTTTAATTAAACCGGCAGTTGTACATAAATTACCTACGAAAGCGTAGAAGCAATGCACCCAGTTGCTCGCAAAACATAATTGTATGATCGACGTTGATAGTTGCAGTCATTGCGCTATAGAGAAAATTCTTATTTGAATAATAGATAAACAACCATTTATCTGAATGATTGACCCTCGAATCCGCGATTTGCACTTTGAATTTAAAGACGCAGTTAAAGGAATGTTCGATAACTAACTCAATTCTAGAAACATAAACTTATACTAAATAAAAGTAGCCATGAATTATTTATATATGGTGTTCCGAAACTGGCGGTACAAGCGAATAGAGGGTGATTCTACGCGAAAAATTGAATCGAAAATGTAGAATACAATTTTTTCATACGACGCTTTATTTTCGAAAAGAATAAGTTTGAAAATTAGCCGAGTACGCGTGCACTTGGACCAGTTTCAGCTTGACGGATTTCATTGTAAATCATAAGCATAAGAAGAATCGACGTAAGAGATATGATCATGTTGACAATGTTTGTAAAAATTGTAAGGAAGGAAAATTATTATTTCGCATTTTCCTGTTGTTATGAAGGAAGATTATCATTTTACATGTCTAAAATTGCAAGGAGCACGAAAGTACTCTCCTACTAGGAACAGTAAGATAGTAAAATTTGTGGAACTGAAGCTAAATCAAGTACACGTGTACTCGACAAATTTTCAAACTTATTTTTATGGAAAATAAAGCATCATATGAAAAAATTTTATTCTACATTTTCGATTCAACTTTTCACCTAGAATCATCCCCTACTCACCTGTATCACTAGTTACGAGACACCCTGTATATGTATGTAAGTTTTAATTTTACATTTCGTCTATTTGTTAGAGTCTAAGGTCTAATGAAAATAAAGATGGTTGCAACGAAGATGATTCAGAAACAGATAAATGAAATGTGAAATGCAAAGCTTGTACATACCTTATTTTTTACTATTTTTCTTTATTATAAACTCATATCTCTAAAACTAAGTTGGTTATTGCATATATTACCTACCCACTCCTACAATTAAACTGTTTATCCGTTACTTTTTAAATAAAATTATAATTTTAATTGTAGAATAAAATATCACTATACGTTAGTCTTATTTATCTTTTATTTCAATCAAATTTCATATATTACCATTTCTGTCCACAACTGTCGGGTATTTATATTAATTTCTAATTCCGTAGCTATTCATAAATTAAACTGAATTATTCTTTTGTGATATAAGAGTGAATATAGAGCACAGTGAATAAATATACTCGCGGAACGTTGACGCTCACCTTTTATATTAATTTGCTATTCACTATACGAAGCATTTCATATTTAATAGCAACGAGTCGATCGCGGAAAAGGAGGATTCGGAGCTACACGACGCACGTCACTGACTTGACTGTTTGATTACCGGCAGCATGTATCGCATTAACTATCATTGACTGCGTCAAATGGTTGTCTGATTGCGTACAAGCGTATCATAGAAGCGTTATTCTTGCTTATTTTGACTTTTTTGGAACCCTCGGACCGTTTCTGATTTCCTTTTATCTCAAATTTCATCAATGTAAATAAAGAATAGTATCATTTGTATACGATTTGAACAGTTGCAAAGAAAAAATAGAAAATACACGAATGACTCGTAACACTTGAAGAGTTTCGCTTACATAATTTAACAAATGCTTTCGTTCCCCGCACAGATAGTAGGAGTAATTAATTATGTTAACAGAAAAATACTACAAATAATGTGCAAAAGGCAATAAATAAGCGTAACTAAAATAGGGGGGAGTGGGTCGATTGTTCTGTTGGGTCTGTTTCAAAAATTTTTAAAAATACACAATTACAAGTAATTATTCTATATTCTCAGAAACTTTCGAATTACAATTTTAGATATGTTTAGAAATGAATAAAAAAAAAACATCTAATCTGACACATTGTTTGCAAGGAGTCTCTAATATTTATGTCATTCATTTAAAAAAATATCATTAATAATTTCCGATAAGTATTCCGTGCAATTCAGAATTTTTTTTTTCGCCTACAACTCATAAGTGGAGCAGCAAAAGTGAAATGTAAAATGGACGAACGAAGTTGGCAGTTGAAAGTGTCTATATCGTATGGAAATAGTAAATGATGATGTATTGGTCTTCGTAATAACACAAACCAATGGAGCCCCGTTGCAAGAGGTTATCGGAGATGTAGCGAAAATAATATTTGTTCCAGGATTCGGATTTTCGCTCATGAAGATGAACCCTTTGCTTTGATATAGTGAAAATGGTATTTCTTCATTGCTTCCTATTATCGTCAATGCTTAGAGAAAAACATATTGCTTTTTTATAATCGCGTACATTCTAGAATATTATTGAATCCAGATAAACAGATCAATTAGTGAATAGAATAGTGAATAAGCATATGCAAGCTTATCCCCATGATAATAACAAATAAAAATCACACCGAAGCATAAATATTATTGGTACATGAGATACTACTGGCAATTCAGGTTAAATAATTTTTGATTCTCCATTCATCGCGGAAAATGCTTCCTTTCAACCTGACGGACAAAGGCAATCACTGCTAGTACGCCAAAAGAAGAAGACTTCATCAACAAATATGCCTAGAAAAAACAGTCGCAAAGTAATTTTTCTGTTTTCTACATTTTACGTTTTTATCGTTTTTGCTGGAAATCAAGAAAAACAAATATATCAATCATTTTTAATGCGATACTTTTTTAAAAATAGAAGAAACTTTAATAAGTGAGAATTGCAGATGGATCTGTTTGTTCTCAATACCTATAATTTTAATTCGATAGAAATTATGAATACGTTTGATATATAAAGAACGATATTTCTTTGGATTATATTTAATGTTTCACTTTTTCTTCCTCTTTAATATACATACATATAAGTATCTGAGATAATGTATGATTAATTTACCATAAATTGAATAAAGCTAAATGTAAAACTTATATCGTAGGTAATAAAATTATGCTAGTATCAGACATTTCAGAAACAAAAAGAAGTTATATATTTAGATAGAAATGTACACGTTTCCATTTCACGAGCATTTCTTTGTAAAGTTTGGTATTAGTGCCACGAACAACATAAACAATTAAATTGGAAACTTAAACGGAATAGGATTTACTTCTAATTGTATTTATTTCTTTTTAACAAGGATAGTTGTATGAAAAATTTGTATGTTTCTTAGTTTGTCATTAAAATTATTTAAGCAGAAGATATGAAAATATATAATGTAACATCTCACATCAACTATCTGGATTATCAATAGAATGGTATTATGTTGTGTTACAGAGATTTTGTATTGAATATTTTTCTAGGCGTTGTTACCACCAAAACTAATTAGTTTGGCATACTATGGAGGAATTTACGCATGCTATGCGGTGGCAACAATTTTTCAACGTTGCTTAAGATTTTTTATTTATTTATTGTCGCATCAGCTTGTAAGCCATTAGTGACCACTGTGAATTGTATGTTGAATATTGATATATACATACGTGAGTCATAATATAATCAAAATAAATGTGGAATGATTTATGCTTAGAAGAACTAATTCTTACATCTAACAATAACTGTTTATATTTCTTTAAAGATATAATTAAATAAGATATAATTTTTTACATACATTTCTTGTCATTTTAGCTGACCTTCAGAGTGGTTGGTTGGTTTCGTATTTCTCATAGAATATTATGCATTGGACATTTTTCTAGCATATGTTTTACTGTGATTTTAATATTAAAGTTTGTGCAGTATGGAGGTCCTCCTTTAGTCATTAGATAGCTATGAGTTAGTTTATAAAGAAGTAGCACATTAACCTGACGTTCATCATTTAGTGCTTCTTGTAAATTTATTCCGCCGATCCAATACTTGACTACGAAACTCTCGTTCCTTTATGCGTTATTTTTGAGTGACGAATTATTAATTCGTTTAAGTCAATATATTGTTTCTGTATATGTATTAATGAAACATTATGTATTATACTAATGTATTGTACTACTTTTTGCGGATAGTTATTTTCAAAAAAAACTACGATGTGCGAATACATTTCTGACCCACTGTACATATTTACTTCTGAAAATCCGAAGGCCGTGGCTCGCGTCGACAAAAAATATCCAACACAAGACAAACGCGCGCGCGAAATTTGCGAGCTTTTCAATCTAGGTTACGTGAAATTCGTTTCACGAGATAAACGAGCTCGTTGTCCGCCACCATGAATATTCGCGATCACGCGTAACCATTTTCGTTGGTCTGTGCACAAGCACATGCGATGTTGAGGATGCGTGCGGTGGATATCGATCGTTTGTCGAGTTTCAATCGCTAATTCGCGTTGCCAAATATTGCACCGTTTGCCGTAAACAAATGGTAATGTCATTTGCATTTAATTAACGTTCTCAATGTTCGTAACGAGCAATTACAAATAATAGGACAATTTTAATTCCGACGACTCTTGCAAAGAATGCAAAATGAAGCGAGATGGAAATGCTTATTTAAAATAAAAATAAATGTTGTAATAAATACTATACAAACGTTGCATAGTTTATTTTATTCGACTGTTTTCTTCGGTGATACGAATTTACTTCGGTATAGAAGAAACGATCGTTCATATACATAAGAGGTCTTTTTGATGTGATAATTTCAAAAAATCAATTTTAATCGATAGTAAATTTATTTAAAAAGGCATTGTTAAAAATTGAGTAGGTTATTCAAATTATTTCGCCTTTTACAGCTGATCCAAAGTAATAGACTTCATAGTAAAGTTAAGTAAGTGTGAAAGCATTAAACGCGTTTTTTTCGAAATACCATTTTTCATCGGGTTGTCAAGATAAAAGAAAAATCTATCGAACCAATCTCTCTGATACTCAAGTTTGTTAAATATATTCTGTACACTAGTGGCTGTCACTTTTAAAAATTCTGTTTAGAAATTTCTTTATTTTTCATTTGCACGATTTATTTTCTTCATTCGATATTCACATTGATAATATGTAATAAATTACTTGAATTTTTGTAATCTTAGACAACCATTAAAGATGCCGATGCCGACAACGATTGAAATAATGTTTAATGCATAACTAATTAAAGTGTAGAAGTGATATAGATATGAATAAATCGAAATGATAAAATGATGGAGCGTAGAATATAAACAATTAAAATGTCGTGGAAAGGCTTATCGGCTTTTATCAATTAAGAAAAGCGAACATAAATAGGATTTTTAGGTATCGTAGATACATATCAGGATTTTCCCAAGGGGAATAAACAATTGATAAATCCGCGAACACGCCAGTTGTGCGATTCTGTTAATAAATCTCGCACGTACTTTGTTCGATGGCAATCTTCCCGAACGCGAGAAACAAAAGGAAGGAGTGCTCGATTCGCTTCGAGGAAGTTTCGAAGAAAGAACTTGGACCCAGGTAATTTACATGGTATGGCGACGGAATCGCCAAGAAATTTATCCCGAGGCTCTCGAGAATTTTTTCGTTGGCTGCTTCCGCCTACGTCGTTTCAATTTAAAGTTTCGCCACTGATGCAATATCAGCGTAGAAATTCCTTGAATCTCTTGTCAACTCTGAAATCGACTTTACTTGTTATTAAATCTTTATCCTTCTTTCTTGAATGATTACCTTCCCTTCGCGAGTAATTAAAGTATCATTTCGGTCGTATGTCTACTCTCAACCATCAAAAGAAAAAAAAACCGTTTAGATCACATTTCATAGTAAATCGACATGCATCGAAGTTACGTACAGTTCTTAATAAATCTGTTTTGTTTTAAGCGCATTCGACATTTTTCCTCCTTAAAATATTAACAACAAGAAATCGTAAAGGACAAAGACTGTTCGGTATGGTCCAACCGAAAACTTAAGAGAGGAAGGCGTCAAACTAACCACTTTTGTAATGTCCTAGAAAATCAAGGCTTCGCATTGGAGAATGTTTTAAACGATACCACACGGTGGATAACATATAATTTTCATATGAAATGAAATCGTATTATTGTGCGAAGTTTATGTAAAGTTGAAAAAAGTTATTAAATTTTTGTTCATTCGCTATAATATTGCATTGTGTTATTAATTTTCATTCGGTAAAAATTAATTTCGATCAGCATGGTACCTGTAAATTAAATACGTAAAGGTTTAACGATCTTAGAAAATGGTGGATACCATATTTTAAGTACATTATAATATGAAAAAAATGCAATATTTGATGGACTACAAAAAGTATCTTTTAATATTTTCCTGAAAATAAAAGTTTAGATTGTATCTGAATTCTTAACCTTCTTGCAGTTACTGGGACACACGTATCCGTAGGATACGTTGTGTACTCTATACCTAACTCGGTACTCCTGAGGACTCGAAAACGTTGTTAACGAACGATGAAACTCATGTTCGATACCGTCTATACCGGGTGTCCACGAGGAGTACACGAGGAACGGAGAAGGTGTATCGACCTCAACGACGCGATTACGTACTCTCGTCAGCGAGTAGTTACGTCCCTGGTACTTTCTGGGTCTCGCCCTGTCCTCCACCCTCTCACGAAGGACGGAGGAAGTATTGATTAAATTCAACGTCGGCCATTTTGTCCCACCGTCCGATTGGCTGCCGTCCATTTTGTCCTTCCTGCCCTCTCCCACCCTCGTCTGCCTCTGTTTCTTCCTATTCCTCCGTTCGTCGGTCTCACGATGTCCCTGTGCCGTCTCTCTCTCCATTCACCGTGTCCTCAACCCCTTGGCAAAGGCCGAGGACGCGTGCGTCGCGACATTTTCCGCGAAAGGAACCAGCAATTGGATCTTTTTTCGCCTCCGTACGTCCCTTCGTTTGCTCGGTTGTTTTTCCGCCGGAGGAGAACCGTTGGCTCGACGTCTAATGTTCCTATCCTTCGGTGCATCCTGTTGATTCCTCGTTCCAGCGCCGGGGCGGGAGTAGGGACGCGGATAAAACTTTTCTCAGACTTCATCGGAAACGTAGGAACCGTCCCAGAAAGAAGTAAACTTGAATTCCTCCGGTATACCATCCCGGATTGAAACCCCAAGAATTTACGTGCCTGAAACTTCGAGATATCCGAAGAAGGGCAGAATATTTTTTCGAGGTATGCCAAGCGTTACTGTTCTCCAGGTGATACCGTATCTCCTCGTAATTCTCCCGAAGCTACGTACCGTATTATCAAAGGGTCAACTATGTCGATGATGTCCCGAACTATCTATTTGCCGCGTAGACTGTAACTTTCCCGAATGAGCCATTCCCGTTGATGGTATTAATTTCGCGTCGACATGCCCAAGTGATTCTATAACGAATCAGGTGACGGGAGTACCGAAACCACCCTCCACAGTTCCGGTTGGCTCATATCTCGGCTGACGGCCAAGCGTGCCAGAGATTTCGTGGCTAAGTAGCTCCCTAGGAGCCGTGGCATCGGTTCCGAGTTAGGGTACATTCGTAAACATATAAAAGAGACGGCGCTGGCATCCGACGCGAAAACCGCACACGGAGGTGTCTCGGCGTGCCTTGGGGCTACGACAGGAGAGGAGAGGAAAGACAGAGAGATAAGGGAGAGCGACGAACGATACGTCATCCCACCCTCTGACGTCAGGAAACGCGTTTCGTCCTGGATTGGCCGAACGATCGGCACGCCCACGTGGCCACCCTCGTGCACGACGCATCGACAACCCTGTATTCGCGACGCCAACTCGCTCCGCCCACGCGAAAACAGCCCCCGCCACCTGGACACGAGGGGGTGGCTGCGTGGGTTGGCGCTGGATGAAACTGGGTCAGGCAGACTCGAGGCAGGCCGAGTCAGGCCGAGGCTCGAGAGTCGTCCAGGCGTTTTCGGCTAGAAGCAGTCCCTTGGAAACCACCCCGAAGCCCGTCGTCGCTTCACCAGTCTGTTGACGATCCACCCTTAAGTCCTACTACCGCCAGGACAGCTCCATCCCCCGTTCGTGAACACCGAGACCGCTTCCCGTCGATCGTCCCGTAAACTCTCGAAGCAGGAAACCGTGCGAGGAGAACGGATTTTTGGTGAGTGCGTCCACGTTGCGACACCTTTCATTTCATTTTATTTGATTGCATCCCTTATTTATCACTTTCGTTATCCGTTGGCTTGATGCATCAGTTTACTTTTAGAGAACTTTCTACCGAAGAGAATAATTTTTTGGTAAATACGAATGAATTTGATTCCTTTGGGTGAATATTTATCGCAAAGGGCTGCGCGTAATAGGTGTGCGTGTTTAGTCAAGGCTCCTTTTATACGATAGAAAGGGATTTTCATTTAAAACGCAAGATTTGCTACTATAGATTTGTCAATAATTTCACTAACAAATTCATGCAATAGACTATAATTTTGTATGTTTACTCCTCTGATAAAATACCTATTGTTTCTTGGTTGTGTATTGTAATTTATATTCGATAGTTTTCTTTACCTCTGCAATATTACTTTTAAATATTATTGATTTAATTTAATGATGAGATATTTCAGATTGAATATTATGAAGTGTCATGTTTACGAGAACGAATATTTTCGATATCGGTTTCTGTTTGCGTTTGATCACGGCTCGAACGGTTCTCAAGGTATCAGAAATATTTGTATCGTCTACGAGAAAGTTCCTTGCGTGAAGAGAGCAGCTCAGAAGTGGTTCGCGCGTTTCAGCAAGACCGATTTCGATACGACAATGAGACGACAATGAGATGATTTGCCTTGATTAAACTCAAACAGGAGCAGATGCCTGAAATCTTCCGTTCCGTTAACCTGCCTCTTCATAATCTTGAACCTGAAATTTGTCACCAGTACATTAAACATGGAAAAAATAAAAAATAAAATTACAGACCAGATAGAGAATTATGGAATGATATATACAATACATGGTCAAGAAATTATCATTTTAAGAAAAATTCTGTTGAAGGTAGAGTAAGGTGAACTTATGCATCAACTCCATATACTTGGCGCGTGTATGAGTTTCATCGCAACGTTTCAATCTTCTGAGATGATTTCAAAGAGATCCTTTGCAACGGTATAGCTAGAACAGCGTTTCTAAAATGTGTTTCCCACGTAATACTTTTCACTTTACGTATTTACGGAACATGAACATACTCTTTTGTTACATTTGAAGAGTTTGAAATGAATATTTTATCTTTACAAACATTTGAAAATTGAAGACACTACACAAAAAAGAATGTACATACGGTAACACCTTCATTATACGAATATTCAATCATCCGATCTAATATATTATTGAAAATAAAATTACAATTGATGCTTGTGTCTTAAAAAAATTAATTAAAAGTATAGGATCTTTGGTTATGTCTTTTCTATTTTGAACGATCACATGAATATTAAGATAGAATCGACAAGAATAGGTTCAAAATTATAAAAAACAGATCGTGAACTTACGTATATTATGAACCATAAGGTGAAAGGTATCAAATATTTGTTTTTAAATTCTTATATACCAAAGTTGTGGTGATCGTGTACATATGGATGATAAAATACACCATAAGTTGCGAAGTAATATCATTTTACGGGACATGTGATTTGTATGGGGAAAGAATAAATTTCACTACTTCGTTCGTATTTTCTAAATGCCATCTGCATGTGTACTAATAAATATTAAATTATTACTTTGTCATACATATTATTACAATATATTGATTCTACGAATAGTCTCTTTATTTATTAGCCTCTGTCAGTCTATTAGTGTGATAACAGGAAAATAATAACATTAGAAACTACAATGATGCTAAAGTGATCTACGCTACGAATATACCTATTTAATTATTAATTATAATTGTTACTCGGAATGCTTGTTCCATCGCATGGATAATGTATTCGTGAATCACAGTTTGGGAAACGCTGAGCTAAAGAACTTAGATGGAGATTATATTCTGTGAATGGTTAGGAGATCACGTCTTTAGAGAATCCTGGGAGCTATAAACGAAGAATTGAAGAAGTACCATATTATCGCTTAGTGTTCAATTTTGGGTACATCGAATTGGGAGGTGGAGTAGCTCGAATACGTGGTCCTCTAATCATTTATTTACCTGTTATAGTCTGCAATGTCATTTCTTTCAAAACACTTTTACTTCTTGGCTCGAACTACTTTTATATCGCTTTCACGCATAATTCATTTTCGTTACATTTTTCCCTTTTACCGTTACTTACATAAAGATGTCCAGAATCGTGTTTGCTTAAAATTCAGTTTACTTTGATAATAATTAATAAACAATATTGCGTCTCGTCCATGGACATCACAGGTTTCTCTTCATTTCCGATATAAGCTAATATTTATTGATGACTGAGAAACGCACGATTTTCAATCGATATGTATTACTTTTTCTCTGTCGCTATAATCTAAGGATATTTACAGTACAGGATGCAAATAAAACATCTAAACATAATTGAGGGATTGATAAAATTCATTTAATGTCTTAGTTTTAATTTAATTACTTGTTTAGTGTTTTAATAAAATTAAAATTCATTCTATCGTCCTTTGTACTTATGTTTTATTTACACACTGTATCGCATTCACTATAGTGCAGGCATCTATCTGCGTTCGAATTTTATTCTGTCTGAATGCATCTTCACGTGTTTCCTCTACTTACAATAATACGCGGCCTTCTGATAGAGTGATATCAGTAGCGCCTGGTCTCTGTCCAGACTGATTTTTCGCTTATTTTTCACGCTCCGAGGACCAGTTGGTTCAGAGAGCAGTCACGATTTACCTATAACGATTTTCATGGAAGGTTCAGGGCGACGTGTGTTGGTGTATTTCCTTTTTTGGGAAAAACATATTGTTGATGAAAAAGGATGTTTCCCAGTAGAAAAAAATTCGACAACCACAACATCTTTGTGGCCTGAAAAGTGGCGTTATCGCTTAATTTAACTATAAGAATAGAAACTGAGCGAATATCATGTAGACTCAATTTAGTGGTTGTCTATATTGATTAAAATTCTGGTTCTATTTACTGAAAACGTCCTTTTCCTTTTAAAATACCTCTTTAAAATTCTTTTAAAATAGGAAATGCGTTAACATAGATCGCTACGAACCTTTTATTTAATTATTTCAAAGCGTGGTGGCTATGGCCCTAATTCTATCATAACAAGTTTTGCCTTTTTTCAGTTAACGAGGAAATGCTTGTTAAGCCTTTACCTCCAAGACTACGCATAAAATGCTCTCTGTCCATGTTTCTTTGGTCGCTCGGCCTGTCGTGCTCCTTCGGCGTGTTATTCTCGCTTCGCAGTTTGTTGCAATTTTATCTAAAAAGCTCGCTGGAAAAAGCAGCGCGAAACACTGAAGCGGACACTGTTGTTGATTGTTGTAGGGACTGAGGCGAGGGGCACAAGCAGAGACATGGACAATGTGCAAATGATCGGCACTAAAATCACAGCGATCAAGGAATACTTATATGTAAGGCGTTCCCATTTCGCTGCACGTTCATTCATCTTGACTCTTTCATTTTTTTGTAAACCTTTGTCACCGACAGCGTAGAATACCTTACTTTCTGTTTATTTCACCTATCGTCGCTTAGAGAAAAAGCCACGTTCAAGGCTGGTTGATATGTAGTTTCTCGCGTCGACAGGTGTCTCTTTCTGAAATTAGCGAAACGAAGTCGACGACGTTTCTATGATTAATTATAGTGACAGTCAAAAGAAAGTTACAAAAGGCGCTACAATTTAACGGTGATTTGGACCATATTTTATTTCTTTCCTCTTTATTAATTGAAATTCCGATTCATCGGATCAAACGAGATTTTTTAAAAACGAGTATTGCTTGTTTATTAATGTTATCGATTATGTTGATTTTGCAGACTTCTGAAAGGTTTACTCTTCGTTAAATAATATTAAATCTATTTCTCTCAATCTTTTTGTAACAAAAATGTATGGCAAGATTTAATCGAGCCATCTTCAAATTCCATAGAAATAAAAATAAACTAATTAGTTAACGACGGTACCTATATCTATCTTACAATTGCCTATTTTAATTTTTCTTTTGTCTGCCATTCTATATGTACAATATTAGATTTGTGTATCAAGAATTTGTCTCCCGAATGCTAGTAATGTATGTGGTGAATGTTAATTGCAGAGTTCACGGTTTCACGAAAGACAGATATTTGTTGTGAATTTCAGAATTTCGCCCGAACGCATTCACCCACCAGACTAATGAGCTCTGAGAACACGTACGCCCTCTCCAGGGAGCACTGTAACCTGAAGTATTCGGGTAAGTTTGATGGCTGGATTGATTTAGGTGTATCTTGATGTTAATGCAACGAGCATGGGTTACATTTTTGAAATGCGTTAGAATTGCGAGCATTGGTCTGAGAATGATGTGGAAAAAGCAACGTACATTTCAAACTAGTTTTGTTGCAAATTTTACTCGTTTTGTTAGAATTTCGAACGAAGAGGATAATTAACATTGTGATCAACTGTTTCGATTTATTAAAAGTTTCGATTTTCGCTTTGGTTCATCAATAGACTGCGGACGTTTATTATTATTTTATATTTTCACAGATACAGAAAAATAATTTGAATAAGTTCTCATAGATTTCCTCATATCTTCATTTGCCATAAATGCATAAACAACCGCAGTTAAATTATCTACGATAACAATTTGCGAACCATTAGTCAACCTAAATAATTTCAAAGAAAACAGACTATAATTTAATAGAACTACTGACAATAAAAACTACTTTACAATAGTAATATTGAGATAACTAGAAAATGTTAAGGCGATTAGGAAATGTTTAATTTTAATTTTTGTTACCGATAGAAATGTGTAGTTATTGTTATTTTTAGGCAAATTTACAACTCATATGATTATGATCATTAAACTCTATTAATCTATTAATCTATATTATCTATTAATCGGATTGATCTATTACAGCCAACAGAAATTTTTCATTTATTTCTATAAATTTTCGTTATACTAAATATTTCAAGCAAAATTCTGGCTTCGATATCTACATCATAAGATTAAATTTAGCCTAAAAGATTCCTTACGTCATGTACAGTTGACAAGAGTGGCAAGACTTACCGACTGGCCGCGTTCGTCTGACCAGGATGATCCATTTCTACTTGCCAGCCCTATTTCCCTGTTTTTCGCGTCAGTCACGACTACACGCAAATTAGCACGTATCGAAGCGTCCCATTGATTCCCTACGGATCCGAAATCAACCTTGGCTTCTCCAGAATGAAATCTGGGAGTCACAATATTGTCCTGATTTCGCGAACCTCGCGGTTCGGAAGGGTGCATAATAATAGAGGATTTAGAATTGGCCCGAAGAGTCTCGTAGTCGACGAGTGGCTGAGGACAGATTACACGCCGCAAAAAGGGAGGAAGGGTTCGCTTGTCAAGGCCCTGTTTGCAGTTCGGCAAGTGTCGGATACCGATAAGGTTCACTTCATCGCTAAGAATTGAATTTAAATTGTCCTCGAAGCGAAGCGACACGACGCGACGTCGTCACTTTCCATCTGTAACAAAACCCAACTTGATTTCACGTTGAACCTCAAATAATTATCAAGCACGAAGGTGGTCTGTAAAATCCTAAGCCTAACAATTAAAACGAATTTATAATTGTTTGCATATGCTTTCATTTTCTGGCGTCATCCCTTGAAACTGAAATACATCTTTGTCAGTGATGCTTCAGCATCGTTATCCCATTTCAAGAATAATTATTTTTAAGGTTTGTAAAATACCTATCTACGGTTGCAATCGCTTGTTGATTAGAAGAAAAACGTTGACTAACAAGGAAGAGTTTTAATTTTGAGAAAAGATAAAAGTCAGACCTAGCCAAATCTGGATAATAAGGAGGATTATTTAACGAACGAAATCAATATCATTTTCTTTAAAACTGGTGAATCTTTAGAACTTATGAATCTGCCATTCTAATATGTTTTTGTCATTTTTAAACAAATCAGGCACACACATTATACAAACCTTTTACACATACAATTATGCGAAATATAATTTGATCGATATTCTGAAATGCTTAAAGCTTAATTCAATGCTTAATTCATCGGTCATCCTAGTTGTTTATTATTTTCTGGTGTTGTTAAATATTTTGCACGTCCTTGACGTGGATCATCTTCAAGACTGTGTGACCACGTTTAAATTCGGTACGCCAGTTCTTGTTTGTCATTACCGTTGTATGATTTGTTCTGGCGTTAAACCTTCTTTCAGGAAGAATTTAATAACCGCGCGATAATCAATTTTATCCATTTTAAGGGATAAAGAAAACAATAATAACCTATTAGACAGACTGAATCGCAACTTCGTACTTTTGCAACATGTGTCAACTTAACACGTTGGCTGCTACATAAATACTTACGAACATTTCTATGCGAATAAAATTTTGTTTTGAAACAATTGAAACTTAAAACCTACATGATCTAACAATTACTGTAGCTCTCATTTTTAAAACGCTATCGTAATTTATGAATCCTAACCGGATTTATTTTTTTTAACAAATTACCTTCAGAATTATGTTATGTAGTTCCTTAATAAAATGTCACACACATGTGGCGATCAGCGTTTTAAAAAACAAAAATCCGCCTATAGTGTTCATATCCATGGTCAAGGCCGAGAACTCCCCAGACCATACTATTTGTGTAATTCATTAAGCACCTAGTATGGATCAGTACATAGAATGTATACATCAATCCGTATAGATCTAGAAACCCCTCTGAACATTTCAATAATAATTTGTAACGTCTGCAGCAGTTATGGCGAGGAGTAACCGAATACCTCTAAACTTCTTTTAAAAACCCAAACAACTTCGCGGCGTTTCTTTCGACTCATTACTATAAATTAACCTCGTAATCCCACTTATAAATCGCTGGAACTAATTGCCGCGTGTTACAGCCCCTAGAAAGCGCTTTGATTAAAGCTTCGAGTCGAGGGTGCGGTGCATCTGGTGCCAAAGCATTGCGCCAGTTCGAGCTTGAATCTGTAACTTCTGTTGGTTGCACGAAATTACATGTACTTATATTTAAATACTATCGAACGCTAGTTAATTTAACATTCTCGCGGTCGAATTTTTGTGTTAGGGTAAATTGGCGACATACAATCATATTTATTGACATATTTCTAGTATAAAATATGTATTTCTATTATTCGTCTGAATGGAAACGAACATATCTCAGACAGAAAAATGAAAATTCAGCGTAAGGAATGAATATGTAAGGTGTAGTAATTAATTCTGTTCATTTACATTAAATCGTTTATATCTGTAGTATAAGTGAAAATATTTATACGTCGTTTTTTTACTTTAAATTATTAACCTATTAATAATTCATACTCTGATCTTCATTATAATGAATCTATATACACAACCTAAGTCTCAATCTGATGACTATTACAATGTGTCCTATACACGAAATTTAGTAGCCAACAAATTTTACTTATTAATTCTCTATCTTCGCATTTGATTATTTATAACTTTAGTTTATACAGAAATATTTGTCACTTATTTTGTTACATTAAAGTACCAATTTTCATGACAACATTGCTTTAACACATATTTTTACAACTGTACGTGTTCTCTTGTATAACTGGAAGAAAGTCATAAGTGGTATAGTTTTTCTTTGTAAATAAATGATAAGTTTACTATAGAGAGGCACACAATTAATTTCTACATCTAACTATTTTAATAGAAACATGCTATACCAATGACAAATTATTTGTCAATTTTCAGGCAGATGTCTCTAACTCTTATAAAATATGTTCAAGCAGATATCAATTACGTAACATTTATTATCTTCATAAATATTATATTAAGTTGTATTAATGAATAATCTTAAAGTATATATGCACTATATTGTACACAGTGTCCAGAGAGGTTAAGCTTAACACAGCTGAGCGTCGATTATCCGGATTTGAAGTATTTATTCTTGATTGGTCTAGTTTCCGCCAAGAGTGCCATAAACCGGTCGAAAGAAGGAGAGTCAGTCGGGCTTTGGGTGTTAGATTGATAGAGCAGGATTAGCTGTAGCTGAACCCCTGGAAGCTGGGGATTTCCCTTGTCTAACCATAGGCTCAGGATGGTACACCATAAGGTTTTGGACTCCCTTCTTTTTCCATTTGATTCTCATTCCCCGTTCGCGTGATTATTGAAAGTTGTACTTGTCTTTTCGCGAAGACTTGGATTCTTGCAAAGATCTCTATCAGCGTCTAGTGTCTCTTTTCTCGCACATTACCTATACAACAATCCTAAAGTAAAGAACACATATAGTATAAGTTAAAATTTCAAATTGTTTATCTAATCAAGATGACAGAATCTATAATTCTAATTTGGTTTACCATTGTAACGAATACTATTTAGACGTGGACTTGTTGTTCGTTGCCTTTAACTGCAGCAACGAACTTCATATTTCTGTTAGAAGTTCATAGAACAGAAGCTGCTGAAGACTACAATGTTTGGTTATTCTGGAAAAGAAATAATGACTTTAAAGCATCGATGCTGAGTCGCTATATCTGTTTATCCATGGGATCTCTTTAATGCAATGGAAAACGAAGGGTGGCATATTCGGCGGGATACTTTATGGTTGCCCTGCAACAGAAAGACAGTTCAATCTACCTAGGATTTAGCGAGGGCACATTGAAATGTCCCACTGCAGTCAGTTTATGTTGTCTCTATCGGAGTGCGATACATAATGCCTCGAACAACGATTGTATTTAGCATCAAATAGTATTCGACTATAATGTGTGCTAAAAAATGTATCCAAGTACTAAAGGGCGTATGTTAAACACGAAACTGAGTAATAAATCGGTATTGTACGAAAAGTTAATGTTAGAACAGTTTTTATTTTGACAAGGTTAAGATTTCGATTTACATTGGCCATGTATATTTGCTTCAATTGAATATTCACAGTACGGTCTAGGTTCTCAACACGTTTTTTATATATCTTGTGATTCATTCAAAGAGATAACAGAATTAGAATTTAAACTGCAGAACTAAATACTCACGTTAAGTAAAAATTTAATTGTTCAATCAAGTTGATCTTATTCGTTACCCATTATTTAAATAAACAGTTACCCACCTCTGATGTGACTCGACAGGAAAACTGTCACGTCTTGAACGCATGCTAAGGAGAATACCATTGAATTATTCGGATAGGATCAGAATAAATCGTCGTCTGTATCTAGATCATGCACGATCGTGTTTGTATGTAATAGCTGCATGTTGAAATCGCATGCAAGTTTCTAAACGATAAAGAGACGATAAAGAGAGGCAATCGTCACCACCCTAAAAGAAGAAGATGAAGAGAAACCGAAAATAGATGACAACGAAGTCAGATGGTGTCATCCCACCAAACAAGTGAGAGTGTGTCAATATAGGTCTATACTTTCAATTGTTTGATGAGGTGAAATCATTCTAATAATTTCCGTTTTCTTCGAGGACGTCGGAGACCCGACGGTAGGTCGATACGACGGAGCGCCGGCAAAGAGACGCTCGATAAAACGGTATCAAATCGATCAATGTCACTATCGTAGAAGAGATTTCACTTGATTATAACAATTAGAGAGTCATCGTAGACAATTACGTTAGCCACGTATACAATTGTCCTAGCAAAAAGTTGATCTAGCCAACATCGCTGTTATACTTGAAGGATATTAAGTTTCATTGATTGAGTTACTGTTGTAATTACGCTTTCCTTTGAATCGTGAAAATAAATAAATCTGTGCCATTTCGCCTGACCTCTATTATTGGAACGATATTATGGAGGAAATCGACGAAAACGTTAAGTTTCTTATCTGTAATGTATTTCGAGTGTCTGTGTTCTTGCTCCCAGACATCCTGCCGCAAAATGCCGAAGGTTTTCCGGCGACCAGAGAGTTTCTGATGAAGGTGGTGGATATCCTGCTGGATTTCATCAAGTCCACGAACGATCGTAACGCGAAGGTCCTCGACTTTCATCATCCCTCCGAGATGATGCGACTCCTGGATCTTGAAATTCCTGACAGCGGCTTGACGCTCCAGCAACTCCTCATCGATTGCTCCACCACTTTGAAGTACCAAGTCAAGACTGGTAAGTTTAAAGAGAGTTTCTAGTATAAGCAAACACATTCGATTTGATTTTTGGAAACTGAAAAAACTAATGAACATATAGACAATTTCGGTTCTGTACATTATACAGGCAGTCCAATAAGTATTCGTACCCTCTGTGTCTATAGAAGA
>NW_026535284.1:2423274-2477343 GCF_026225885.1 Hylaeus anthracinus
AACAAGAAAAAACTGTTCCTACAATCTTGCCGGAAAATTAGGAAACACCACTATATTAAAAAAAAAACATATACTCTGATATCGCGGAGAGTTATGGAATCTTTCTCTGTCCGATATTATTTTACTTTATTTCTAAAACTTAATTTTGAAGGAACAAGTCATTTAGAAATTCGGGGAGAGTAACGGTACAGATAAATTGATGATATAGACAGAATGACATTATTAATCGTTGCGGGCTTTTACGCATGCGGCGGTGGGGCATATGGTGATAGCGTTTTATCGGAGGTATCGCAGGTGTACACGTATAACACTGGCCAGACCTATATCGTGTTTATTTTTAAATATTCGAAATTTCCTGTGACCTCAAATCTGGTTAATAGTGTTTTTATAAACGCTAAATTCTAATGTAAACGCGACCGACATAAAAATACAAACGTGAATTGGGTATGACCTCTAGCAGGGAATCGCTTAACGCTGTCCTATCTCGTTTCCACGCGTCCGCCAGAACGATAAGCCACATAATTTCATATTCAATTTAGCATACGCGCTCTCGAGGGCGGAGATAAGGTGACTAGAGACACTTCCAACATTTCCGTTCGCTTCAACCCCTAAAATATACACGTTGCCCTGGTGCACGTGATAAACGATCGAGGGGCTGGTGGCAACTGAAAAAAGCCAGAGATATCCGCGTGCATCTTTCGCGTTATCTAAAAAAGCGAAAAGATACGTGCTCTTGAATGCATGACAAAAATTAACGTATACAGTTGAGGGAAAATTAAACTTTAATTGTAACGCTATTATTTTTATATGACTCGATACTTGTTTGTTGAAAATCGTTAAATTAACTTTCCTTGGAGATGGTAATATTATTATATATACAGATTGTTCAAAATGGCGTAAATTAATATTGAATCACACACTCCCAATTAAAAGAGTGCTTCTCCCTATTTGTTCTGCTTTACGAAAACTATAATTTTCTTATTCTGTACCATGCAAATTCTTTTATCTTTATAGTACTGCTTTCTTCGTGAAAATTTTAACGTTCCTTCGTGTGTTTAAAATGTCTTTTAAAATGTGTTTAAATCATGCTCGCCGAGCTACTTATAGGTACGGGTTTCGTTATATTACCACGCAACTGCCATTATTAATTATTTTGGAAAAGGAAACTCTAAAGGGTTAAACTAATCTCAGTTGCACCGTCTATTTCAAGCGTTGAGATTACGATATTCCAAACCACGTAAGCCTCGCGGCACAGCTGAATTTTAGGCGCAGCACATTCAATTCCTGCAACCGATATCGAACGTCGAAAGACCATGATCTCTCAGCTCGGTTCTCCACGGAATGCTGAAAGTCAACCGCAAATCCCCCGCGAAAGTTCGCTATCTCGGTAGGATTCGATTACCGGCTTGAATAGATGCTAATGCACAATGGAGAGGAGGGCTAACCGAACTTAGGTTAGAAGTCAGGCATGTCTGGACGACGAGCGTCGATGCAGACGAGCCACCGACCCCTCTGCACCAAAGGACGCGTGGCACGATGTATGTGCTGACAAAAAGTCGTTATTAGATTATGCGCCACGAGACTCGCGAGGACCCTTCGAGTATCGTCGATCTGGACGTCCTCGAAATCGTGAAAGGAATAGTCCTCCCTCTCTACTTGGGGTATCAATTGATTGAAGATACGCTCGATAATATTTTAGGGAACTAGATGATAAGAACGTTGACGATGGCAACGTAAATTATAGCACGATAAAAAGGAAAAAAGTGCTATGATACCTTGAGACCTACTGCCGCAGATCGATGCTATGTTTAATGGAGAAATTGCTTTCCTCAAGCTTTATAAAGCAGATTCATTATCATTTTTTATTGAAAAATGTACGCGAAATTTTAATTTGAATATTTATACACGATTCTATTACTATTTTAGTGTAACATACAAATGGTAAGATTTTCCAAAAATATAAATAATACACATTGTTGACATTGGTCGCTTATTGACATGATTTCTGTCCTTTAAATGAATTGAAATGAAGAATTCCATTGGCGTTTACAATTTAAAATAAATGGTTCCTGTACGAATACTTATTACACTGACTGTAAATATCGTTATCGTCTAACAAAAAAAAAAAATCCAAAAGGATCTTTTTTAGAACTTTTTTAGTAACATATCATCCACCTGTTCGTTAAATGATAGAGGAATCCTTTCTGAATATACAGTTCATATTTGAAGTCGATCAGTCTAATAACTTTTTTGAAATCGTGTCAACCAGCTCGGGAATGACTTGAAATTTGAAACGAATATTCAAAAAATGTGCCATTGTCACGCGGAGTACTGTTTTCAAAATTTGTATTTTTTTTCACTTTTTTCAGCATGCTAAAAATTTAAAAAAAATACATAAACAATCATCTTTGGTTCGTAATGTTCCCGGTTTTTAAATTTTCAATATTTCTTCATTGTTCCGGTTTCGATTACACCAACACTCGCGTTAATAGACATTTCTTAATTTTTCATTTCGGATAAACGAAACGGCAGACACAATACCAACTATGAATATACTTTTTCAAAAGAGACTACACATAATCACTTATTATACTGTTGGTTTTAATTATTTTTATTAAAAATATATTATGATATTCTTGGAACATGAATGAATACGTATGCAATATCTCAAAAAATAAACCAAAAGAATACTTGAAATTTTACACTTTAGATAAATCCCTTTTTAATTAAAAGAGCATGAAAGTAGTTGAAGCAATTTTTGTACTTAGGTAACGTCGATAAGGAAAGCAGTAGAAAAATCTTGATTGATTACGTGTGCTGGCGAGCTACGGCGAGGTATCGACGTTTGTGATTGATTCCGTCTAATGGAGGACGACCAGTTTTCGAGATGGAGATGCCTGGGGCAGTATCTGTCGCAAAGATTGAGAATTCGTGTAACCCGTAATCGCGAGGAAGTATTGTCCACCATTTTAAAATACTTCGTCGATATCGAAAATAGGTGTTCCAGATCACTCGACCTGGAAAGGTCGGGTTAAGTGGGACGAAAGGATTTGTAGGGTTGTATTCAAACTTGCACCACCGCAGTAGGAACTTGGCACGCGTACAAAATTAAAAAGTAATCGTTTTTGGATCAGTGGACCGCGAGTCACACGCTTATATGCTGGAAACATTTATTATTAAAATAATATAACATGGATATAACTCTAAAATAACATTTAAATATATTGTGTATGAAATTTTTAGTAGATAAATTGTTTTTCGTATTCATTTTTTATTTACTTGTTAATCTGAATGATTAATTACAAGCTCTGATTTGTGGGCAAATTTGATCTTCAAATGACAAATAATAGCTTCTTTGTTAGTAAGAACAATTAATTCATCAAAATTGGTATTTAGTTTTTACATATTATATTAGTACATACCTCACTAAAATGGAAACAATTTTTTTGTGAAAAAGTGATTCCATCTAAATGCTCTCTGAATATAATACAAAATACTTGATGAATTTGTATAGAACATTTTTCTATACTTGCCTTTGCGTTATCGCAATCAATGAAATTTGTTTCACAAATTCAGTCGTACCGAAATCGGAATTGAAATCGACGAAATGTCATTAATTCGGAAAGCGATCGATGCGTTTCTTTTTTAGGAATCAGCAGGAATCCGAAAACCGACGAGAAAAAAAAACAATGCAAACTGTGCCCAACGAAAAACACGGCTGTAGCGTCAGCGCACGTGGCACCACTGCGCGCAGGGTGGTGAATTCAATAGGATCGGTGTAATTAAGAGCCATTTCTACACGATTTTCTCCCCTGGTGGGGTCGCGAGGAAATAGTAAATAGGGGCGAGCTACGGGGGTGGCCGCGCGCTCATGGGGCGCAAACCCTTCGTGAACTTTCGGGCATGAAAACCATCGGGTACACCCACCCGATGGAATTTAAATTGGTATCGATAGCCACTCGTGGAATGCAGAAATCGTTTCGTCACGGAATGTGGAGAGTTGTTACGTCATGCGACCGGTATTTGAGCAGCAGTACCGCGAATGAAACAATAGGATTTGCTCGTCAGCGTCCACGGATATTTAAATACTTTGAAAACATAAAAAGCGTTCGGCAAACGTTGCATCGTAGCACAACAAAAATTTCGTTGACGATTGGCATGCAGTAAACTATAAGATTGGTGAACGTACTTTCGACGGTAATTCAGTCGTAGATAGATACTTTCATTAATACGATTTAAAATTAAAGAGTCTACCCGTATTTAATAAATAAAAGACGCATAAGAAGTTGTATCATACATATGTATGTATGTAGATTTCTATGTTGTAATCCTGATAGTGATTTAACAACAATTAACTTAATTAAAAATAAATTTGCTGACATTTGTCCTACATATGTTGAATGATATGTACTTCTATAGTATATATCTTGTAAAAATTATTTTTTTATTATTCAATATATGTATAATAAACCCCAGCAAATAGATTTTTTCTTGAGTGTCTAACAATGATAGTAACTACCTATTAGATAGTAGAAATGCCACCCTTTAATTTGAATTTTGTTAGAATCAAATCGGACGATTCTACGCTGAGCTATGACAACTCAAAGTTTCCTATTTTATAAACAATTATATAAGAGAGTGACAGACGTAGTGACCTACATATATATGGCGTCCTTGCAAGGCCGTTCCACTTCTGAGAAATACTAGTAAACATTGTAGTATTTCCTGGAAGGAATATCCCTCTGAATTCCATGACACAACAGTAAACATTGTAGTATTTCCTGGTTGGAAAATCCCTCAAAGTTCTTTGAAACAGAAACATTTATATCCATTTTTCCTGACGATCGATTTTCATGAAATTTGGTATACAGGTGTTTTTGAGGCCGCTGATTCCAAATCTGAACTAAAAATTTAGATATTCGAAATGGCGGAACCAATGTAACTGGACAAAATGCGAAAAGTGACTAGATTTTGATAAAACTTGGTATACAGGAGTATATGGAGTCCTAGGGCATCAAGGAGAGTTGTCCTAAAGATTTTTTTAATTTTTTTAACCCCTTCCGTCATCTCTGGCACCTTTAGAATTGACGTTCTCGACGCCCCCCTCTAAGGGGGTGAATTAACCCCTCCACATCAACCCTCGCCAATGCAACTTTGCACACACCCAGAAGACACTTGAAGACTATTCCTCACGAAGGTTCACCGAAATCGGTCGAAAAGTCTTATAATTATGAACATTTAAAAAAGTGTTCCGCTAATTTTGTCCAGTAGGTTAGTTATAATTTTGCCGTGTTCAAGGTGGCTTTTCTTCTTAAGTGACATTAAATTAGGTACTAGGCAGAGTAGAGTTTTTTTTTTTAACAATATTGAAAATAAAGTAAATGTAAAATCACCGTACAAAATAATAAAATAATATTATACAATTGGTTCCAATAGCATTTTATTACGACTATTCAAACTTTTATCTTATAGACTGATATCGTTCAAGTTCCACTGACGCTGTAAGATAAACGATCGAAGATCATGTTCTTTAATAACGCTCGAGTCTAGGTTCAAGACCACCGATGTTGCATACGGAATGTTTTTCTTGCTCAAGAGAAATATGATTGATTGCGCGGCATTAGAGTTAAGCCAGGGTTACACACTTCTCTCTTCATACAAATCCTGAGCCCCGTAATATATTACCGTGGTCTGCATCTAACAGGTTCTCCGTGCTGGAACTTCCCTTTCTCTTTGCTTCAAGGGGAAAAAGGGCAAATTAGTCGGAAAATGATACCCTTCGACGTTGTAATCGTTCGTAAGGGTAACCCAGCGAAAGAAACGAATCGTGGAATCTATTGTATCTGACGCACAAACACCACCGTAAAAAGTGCTTTTCGTACACGAACCATTGGAGCTAGACGAAGTTGATTAAAAAGTAATCTGTGTCTAACGTTCCAGGAACTCCTAAATCGAATATTTACTGTTAAACTTTGAAAATTCGTTGCTCTTGTTTTAATGGATATCGAGTAGTGCATTTGTTCGATGTAAGGTAAATAACTATATTAACGAACACAATAAGAGTTTAATTTGATAAAAATAAATATTTCTAACTAACATATAAGAATATTTACGTGATATATGGATTGTTGAAATTATTGAAATGTTTAGTTTTCCAATTTAATAAGTTTTACAGTGTTATACGTCTCCCTGCATGAAAATCATAATTAAAATTACATCTGATAGGATGTCTCCTTTAATGACCAATTTTCAACATCTAATGTTTGTAGCAATATTTAAGAAATAGTAATGTTTTTTTTGTTTTTTAATAAGATATTTTACGTATTTACACATTTTTGTTATAAAATGTATAACTTCAGAAATATTTATTTCATATTAACCAATTAATGATTTTGAATTTACATATCCATTATATTTGATGGTAAATGTAGTCTAGCGAAATAATGAATAAATACTTTCACTTGTGATGACTGAAACTTCTTATTAATATATCGCTTAATATATCAAAATAAAAGTAATGAAATAAATAATTGGTCGCTAATTGAGTCGCGGTTTGTTATGGAATCATATATCTTAATATTTACTCGTCTGTTTACTCAAATAGGCTCCGGTTAATTCATAATAGATTCTAGCAGTTAAACACTGAAATTAAAAATCCCATAAAACGGTAGATAAAGTGTTAAAGAGTGATAAAATTCAATAGCAAGATTAGCAATAACAGTTGTACGTTTTACTGCAAAATGAATGAAGGTTCTCTTACTTTAGAACATGATCGAATAAAGAAAAGGAAAAGTATTGGACAGAAACAAAAGGAAAATGATCGTAATAAGGAAGATTGTTCACGAAAGAGATTCGTGATCCATTAGTTCCAACAGCCAAAGCGCTATTTTGCCATTACTTTGCGGCAATGGAAAAGAGTCTAAGGGGATCCCGCTCCGAAAATCCTCGGCAGCTTCGTTCAGAATTAACATACCCTTAAATCTGCATAATTCACCAACCAGGCCAGCTTATCTCGATCCGTGCGATGCACTCGTGTTTGTTTTTCTTATCTCTCTTCTAAAACACATAATCATCTTCTCGGGCCGTCTTGCATTCGTCCCTAAAGTATTTGGGCGTTGCCTTATTCGGGAATGTAATTAATCCAATACTCCCTTCTGTTCTGATATTTTTTTATGTGGTAAAATACATGTGTGCCACAAGAAAAAAACGAAAAATTGCAGACGGCATTATGTGATAGTAACATGTAATAGCAGAGAGTGCTTTTCACTGGAGACACAATACAAAATTAGAGTTACTTTTATTTTATTACTGGTTAGCTTTATTACAGATACGATTAGAGGAACTAAAATTCCAGTACAACAAATTCATACTAATATCTTATTTTATTCTTAACTGTCTAGCTTTCATTAAAATGAGAAATTAAAATTGATATGGCAGTACATGCTATACGCTTAATTGCTAATCTAAATCCATTAGTTCTACCGATTAGAATCCGTTAGAGTCTACATACTGCCTAAAATTAAACGCCTTTTCTACCGGAAATATTTCTATCCCATCAAAGAATCTTTTTTAACAAATATTCTTAAAAGAAGAGACATCCACACAAATAGTCACGGACCTTGCATTTATTAATTTGGATGATGGTGACTGTGGCTCAAATTTTATTCCGATAGAAGAGTGTACTGCTTAGCTGAACTTTAAGCGTTCCTTGAAGCAAGCTCCTCTTGGACCCGCGGTGTTCTTCTCGCTACCCTGATTTGCATAACACAGATCGACTTATCTCGGGCCGGTTGGTTAGAATAGTTTGCTATCGCTTAGTCCTCCGTGGGTTTGAGAGCCTCTGCAAACAATCTAGTCGCGCAGCGACGCGTGTGACGCGCAAAATGCGGGCGCTTCGGACCATCGACCCTCCTCCACCCTGGGCTGCAGCACGACCCCGATGCTCCTGGAAAAATGGAAAGACAGAGAGAGGAGGGGGCCAGGGCACGGCAGAGAGACGATAGACGTCTTCTTGCGCACCCCAAACCGGACGCGTGCCACGAGCCACAGACCAAGATAATTGCGAATAACACTGCAACAAACGGCTCCGATACCGCTGCCCGATATCGCGTTTAGGGTGGACTTTTCCGTCGAAGCGTGATCCCTCAGCTGGAGGCTACACAGGATTCAAAATGTGAAAGACGTGCGATAAGAGTAAGAAGTTATTTTATTAAAGAAGACACGACAACGTTGAATTCAAGGGGTAATATTGTACATTCACAAAACGAACAATTTTTTGTTAAGAATTTTCATTTCGCATAACAAATAATTGTGAAATGTCAATGTCTTTATACATAATAGTAGATATATGAATCTAACAAATAAAATTTTGTTTTGTTTATTTTTCATTATTGTTTGCATTGATATAGTCCATGATATAGTATAATATAGTTCTATGATTGAAACGATAACTTGATATTAGATTATCCAAAAGCAAAAACTCAAACATATTATTAAAATATAGTATTCTAATTATCATATATACTAACATTAGAATTATTCATTAATATTAAAGCAGTTTTAAACGATTAGAATTTTTAAAAAATATGTTGACAAAATTAAACCATAAAAAAGGGGAACTCTGGCTATAACAGTCATGAAATTATTAAAAATAAACAACAAACATTTTCTTTACTAGTTTAACATGTCTAGTGTAATGTGTAAAAAGATTGAAATTTCACAACTAT
Organism: Hylaeus anthracinus; assembly: GCF_026225885.1. Lineage (NCBI taxonomy): Eukaryota > Metazoa > Arthropoda > Insecta > Hymenoptera > Colletidae > Hylaeus > Hylaeus anthracinus. The sequence goes on from NW_026535284.1 coordinate 2,432,001, forward strand.
TTGGTATGTAAATGTTACTTTAAAAATTCTTGAAAAGAAACTTTTTTTACCTTCAGGTAGAATTCTAGCGTGAAATATGACTTTTTAAATCAACTTCGTGACACTTTTGTAAAAGAACTTTAACACTTTTTGTTAAGTGCATTTACAATTTTTTACAAACTTATTCCATGGTGACGGTCAATCTTCTTTGAAATAAAAAAATCTAGTGGATTCAATTAATATGAATTGAGTATCCACGCCTGAAACCAGAAGAAACTCAATAATTAAAACAATGTTTTCGTTTTTAATATTCAACGGTCATAAAGATAAAACAAAATTTACTTGGGATTAATTCTAATAGGGACATATACATATACGTGCTATAACTTGGTTCATTTCAAGAATTCAAACATAAGGTTTTTCATATTTATTTTTGAAATTATGTTCATTAGGAATGTCCAAAAATCTCAATTTTTCAAAGGTTCGTACCAGAGTATCCTCATAATAGTACTATTATGGGCAATTAGCCCTGCGCAATCTGAGATTTCGTTCAACCCTTACTTCTGGTGTGTTCTATATCTGCAATATTCTAATATTTCCTATCGTAACAGGGAAATAATATTGATTCCGTTTAAATGTATTCGTGTTATGTCATTTACAACTTAGCAATAGAGATAAATAAGCAAAATCAATGATTTAAAACAATGATAATCAAATGAACGTTTGCCACTTGCCTGGGCTTTTCGCAAAGCATACTAAAGTTTCTGTTTAACAACTTTAAACATCTGGTCTTTAGATGTTTCCAAATTCTGAGCATTGCTTCGAGTGCTTTCGTGCAGCAACTCGGAAAATCCTTAGGCTGGAGCCCCAGATGGGGCAAGGGGAGCACTCAGCCCCTGAAAGACTAGCGTCATACGTCAATCACTACGTAATACCGGGAGATTAAAATGCCTATGCACCACCCCGGAAGTTCTCGAACGCGCGTCAGTTGTCTTAGTATCGAGAAGAGTAACGTTAATAAGAGAACAATGTCTCACCGAGAAGGTAGTTATCGAAAGGTTCCGAGGTTATCGCGCACCCGAGGGAAAAAAGGTCTTTTCGTGGCCGGATATTCAATGGAGCGAATCCATCAATTCTCGGGATCAAGGGATCTACGTTATTTTAGAGAATGATAGGATAGAAGTTCGAAGGGTACGATGGATGGAACTGCGTAGGAGTCCTGCCGCATAGAAACATAAATTTTTACCGAGTATAGCACCCAACGAAGTTGGAAACCGTTCGTGTTAAAAGCATAGCTCTGCTGATATACAATGTGTCACATAAAGTCTCCGACTACTTCGATATTTGTGCAAGATTTGCAATTTAATGAAAGGAAGATATCAAATTTAAATGCCTTTTAACATTTAATCATGAAGTGGTGTGTTGAAGTACGAAAAATTACAAATGTTGCTACTGCAATGTCTTCATCGATAACATTTCATAAATTCATCGATAATACAAATACGGAAATCAAGCAGCCTTTTCGTAACAAAATTAGCCTTTATATCTCTTAATGTTCGAGTCAATCTCGACATTCTATCAATTAGTTTAGGATTACTTGAGAAATACCTTGCTAAGCTTTTTGTAAAACTTGTTAATGACTTTTTTGGGGATTTGAGCAGTATTATTTAACGCATCTGTTGAAATGATCCCGAAGCATCTCCAGTTGAGCTGGTAGGTGACTATGAATGCTTGATCGAGTAGTTGTATCAAAAGTATGAAGAGTAAAAGAAATCGAAAGAAGACGAAACTAGAATGAAAGCAAAATGTTCACGGACTAAGAGGACAAAATAGAAATCCATCTGGCTATGGTGACGCACTTCGCGTATGAGAAACTGGCGGAATCGGCGCACTTGTTCCCCCGGTTGCATCAGAAAGCAGACTCCCATCGAACAGAAGCATTAACCCTGATCCTAGCGCGATGTTCAGCAGAGCGGATGACAACGTACTCAGCGAGCAGCTTAAAGCTCTTTTCCCGCTTCCAATGCGCGTGCCTTTAACGTCAGTCTTCAGCGTCGGAGCCACGTCTAGCTACCATAAGTTTTAGACACGTGTCACGTCAGCGTTATTAATTACGCCGCCCTTAGAAGCCGTCTTCGAATAATCAACGCGGCGATGAAATTAGCGTGGCGCTCTCGATTTATAGACAAGACGATTAATTTCAATGACACGACCCGCGACGAATCTGCAACTTGCAGTCACTTTTTTCTATTTCAAAAAATTGTTCACTTTTTATATAAAATTTTACTATTTACCCCTGAAGCATCATTGCACTCACAGTATTATTTTTTTAGCGTCATACCAGCCATAGCTATACTAACACTTAACACGAATATTAATAATATTCTACTGTTTCATATTAAGAAAATTTAAAGGATTAAGAACACTAGGAGCACATGTTTCTTTTATAATATTTCTTTTCAAACCCTCTTATTCTTCTATAAATTAATCTTATTTTATAATGAATTACGATTTCTTGAACATGTATACGTAAATTCACTGACCAGCGTTCCAAACTAAAAGTCCCCATTAACAAAGAACATTTTCGTACCTATAACTTCCAGGTCACCCTCATTTCTTCAATCAATTGTCATGCGGACTCGATCTCGTCTCGATGGCTGGCGAGTGGTTAACAGCCACGGCGAACACCAACATGTTCACCTACGAGATCGCGCCTGTGTTCATTCTGATGGAGCACGTCGTGTTGCAAAAGATGAGGGAGCTGATCGGCTGGAGCGGTGGCGATTCTATTCTTGCTCCTGGAGGTTCCATCAGCAACCTTTACGCTTTCCTCGCCGCTAGACACAAGATGTTCCCTGCCTACAAGGAACGAGGACTCTCGGCCATCGGCGGCCAGCTGGTCATGTTTACGTCTGATCAGGTACGTCTCATTTCACTTGGACCCGTTATTCTTACCCCGGGTCCACACTGCGCGAACACTGGTTCGCGTACATCGTTCGTGAACATGGTAGCTAACCCTGTTATTCACCGGTTTTCGCCGTAGTGTGGACGGGAAATAGCAGAGGTCGCTAACAAATGACCCTCCTAATAGCTGTAAAGTCGTAAAAGTAGCCCCGCTGGGTTAGGCGAAAACTGTGTTCGCGAACCAAATTCAGCGATCCACGAGGTGGTGGATCCGGCGAACACGTTCGGGAAAAACATCGCCTTTTTCCTCGTTCTTGTCCCTTTTCAAACCCTCGGAGCTTGGGCATTGCTATTCTTTCCAACTGTGGGGTTGGTCTTTATGACCACCCGCAGGTAGGTACATACTCCAAAGGGATAATATGCGTGACCGAAGTTAACATTATTTTCTTGTTACTCATCCAAGTTTGTATATTTTTTGTTGTATCTTGATGAAAGTATATGCAATATATTGGCGAGATTTTCCTGATAAAAATGGCACCAAACACGATGCAATTCAGACAAGTTCAAGTTTCGTTTACAATATGCAATATTTTTATAATATTAATACTTGATTTTGTGAGCCAGTAACCAATTAGAAAGTCTCTTCGAACATAAGAAACAGATTGTAAAATTCTTGCTAGGAGATAATTAGGGCCTATGAAAAAACTAGGTAACTTTTGTAGCTATGTGAACCTGATACCCGACTTTTCAAAAATTCATTTTTTTTATGGAAAATAATAGCATTTCGTTTGTATTTGATTGTACCATCGTTTATACCTTCATCAATTAATAAATAAAAAAAAATAAAAAAAATGACAAGCACCCGACATTGAGATTTTTGAAATCTGTTTTTTCCCTATTCTTTAGAATCGTTTGTGCCCGTTTGTATCGCTTTTCGTTTCGTTTGTACCTCAATAGTTTATGATTTATAAGCAATGTTTATAAGCGTAAGAGGAGAGTTCGTCACTCATCAACTCTGCGTATTTCTGAAGAACTCATTTTGAAGTGGAAATGTAAGGGAATGAGACCGCATTGTTTTCAAAATGAAAGTTACAGGCACAGAGGAAGAATAGATTAAAAAAATTTTGAAAATTAATTTAATCCTTTCTTACGCGTACAACAATTGTTCTGTAAAATTTAAACTAGTGAAGTATAAACGAAGTGAAAAAACAGATTACAAAAATCTCAATGTCGGATGCTGGGTGATTTTTTTTATTTATTAATTGATGAAGGTACAAACGAAACTATTAATGGTTCAATCAAGTACAAACGAAATGCTATTATTTTCCATAAACAAATGAATTTTTGAAAAGTCGGGTATCAGGTTCACATAGCTAACTTTTTTAAGACGTGAAGCTGACAAGGGACGTAAAATGGTATTTTAAAAAATATTAATAGGCAAGCATACTGTCTTAAAAAAAAGCTCAACGAACATTTCTCGAAGAAGAGTATGTGTAATATATATAGGCTGTTACAAAATCTATTACTTATCATAAGCGAAACCCAAAATTGTCTGAATTGCGTCGTGTTTGATATCATTTTTATCAGAAAAATCTCGTCAATATATTGCATATATTTTCATCAAGATACAACAAAAAAAGCATAAAAACTTGGATGAATATTAAGGAATTAATACTAACTACGGTCACGCATATTATTCCTTTTGGATCGTAGATGTTCGCCGGCATGTTAGCGACAGTAAGAACACCCTTGCGAATGTTTTTAGGGTATGTTCTTGTTTCGTGTTTGCGCAGTGTGGACCCGGGGTTACCCGTCGCGCTACGAAACAGATCTTGTTGTTTGAACATTTATATCAAGTATACTGTGCTTGTCTACGACATTTTTCTTGTAATGTTTTTTTCGAATATGACAAGCAGCCTGTACAGTAGTGGCCACAGACACTGGACCACTTTTTCGAAATACGTGGAATGCGTTGCAAATGTGTCAGCTGCCTAATAACACATGCGGGTTGTTATTGCTTTGGTAAACCTTAATACTTTTAACACATTCGCGACCAACAGATATTTTACGTTTCTAATACCGAGTACTGACGAAAATAATAAAATTCTGAAGCTGGACATTGTAAATTTGTATCGTTAGGGCGAAGATAAAAATGACAAAATATGTTTTGAAATATCAACGTTGTAAATATGTAGTGTATAAAATAAAAAGATTTTCATAATTTTTTCGTTTTTAGGAATAGAATTTGAAGTGACGTGAATTCACGTCAGCGGTCGCGAATGTGTTAATCAAACAAAACGAGATAGGATACAATCGCAATTGATCTTTTACTAATTTTACTCCAGTTAACAAACTTAACATCTATTTCGTTGAATTTGCTAAATAAGAATTCAACATGAATTATCGCAACAAATCTGTTATTTTTCACAGAAAATACAGTGTTACGCAATAAATGAATATATGCATATCTTCCTAGTTTATTTTTTCTAAATCATTACTTAAGCCTCGATAAAAGTTAGAAGTAATAATGGAAGTTTTATATCAGGTTTTGTAGAAAGTTCGTTTCAAATTTTGCGCACTCCGTCTCTCTATGTAATCAGTGAAAACGGGGATGCTTCAGACGATTATGTGTTTAACAACAAACATTCTCGAATCTGTGAGTTAGCCAGCGAAACTTTTTAGAATTTCCCAAGTTCCACTATTTCCTCAGAAAACGGTATCGAAATGCACGAAATCCTTCAGACTTTGAATAGGACGTTCTTCAAAGAATACGTTTGAAAAATTTTCTTCGGAACAAGAAATTCGAATCTTTCGAAGTCCTCGAAAGTCACTTCGATCAATTCTTCGCCAATACGAAATTTTCATTTCGAAATAAAGGCATCATGAAAGATCAGCTTCTTGAAAGATGAGCAAAATTTGCAGAACAAAATAATACATATTTGCTTCAATAAAGTTCCTCTTTGTGGAAAATATTGGGGCCTTAACTTATTTTAAAAATTTGAAACAAACTTTCCAATCAATCTGATACTTGTATTGATATCGAAAGAAAAAAAACACACCTTTTTCCAAAATATGAGTGCGACAACTGCAGTTAGAGTTAAGTCGCTGGTTCCATTTCTCGACAGTGTCACTACTCCGTGAAATCGTGCGCGGCTGTCTGTGGACTGGGTACGGACAACTGCGTGATGGTTCCCTCCGACGACCGAGGTCGCATGATTCCTTCGAAACTGGAGGAACTGATTATGGAGCGCAAAGCAAAAGGACACATTCCCTTCTTCGTGAACGCGACCGCTGGCACCACTGTCATCGGAGCCTTCGATCCTATCTCAGAGATCGCCGACATCTGCCAGAGACATAAGCTCTGGCTGCACATCGACGTAAGTGCATCAATAGTACCAAAGGACACGATGATCCTTCAAAAGACGTGTCTGTTTGTACAAACACGTAACACGTGCGTACAGCCAGCGAACGATTGAGTGCACGGGGACGAGAGTGAAGGTGTTTCGAAGTTAGGTAGGGACAACAGAGATTTCCACTTAGCCAGACAGCTTATTCAAATCAGTCCGCCGTGCGAACGATAAATGCCAAACGCGTAAGAGCCTTAGCGTTAATAATAGATGTGAGAACCGCCACGCACTTGGCCAGGAGAACAGCTTCGCAGGACAAATTGAGGGGAAATTCGGAAGGTCTGGGATTTGCAAGTCAACGCTTAGAAAGTCTTTAACGCGAGCCTCTTTTTCTACTCTTTGCTTTCCAAGTAAACTTTCAAGACACAAATTGTACACCACTGCTGTTACAAAATTATATCACACCGTTACCTGAGTGTAGACAGTTTAAAAATAACCAGGAATTCAAGTACAAAATATTAGGTCTACCGCTCATATTCGTTAAAAGTGATATACAAATTGCAATCACGCTGGCAAGATGTCCTAAATAATGATTAAAATTGTATTATTCAATAAAATTTATTCAAGGTATGAGAAATCTATTATTTTGTTTTATTCTAAAAACGGACAGAACTTTCCGGTAGACCTAATATTTTCTGGGAGACTTTAATAATTTGCTCCTGAAGAAGTCAACACGTGTAGTATATTGTACAAATCAGTTAGATTCGCTGGTTGATTTATGTGCAGAAAAGTTGGAATGCAATGGGTTAATCTTACACGTGTCTCTGGTTTTCAGGCGGCTTGGGGTGGTGGACTGCTTCTGTCGAGGAAATACAGACATCCCAGACTGACGGGCGTCGAACGGTGAGTAAAACATGCAAAGGATTTTGATTAAACATTTGATGAAAGGACAATGCAATTCCACCATCGAACTATTTGAACTTTAACTGGAAATGTTCAAAATTTGGTTTTGGAAACAGATACGATAATAGCAAGGTATTATATGCCAATTCGAGACGAAATAATTATGATACAACCATTTTTCGAGCATTTTTATTCAAACGTTTCGATCATTTGTAGTTTTTGGTTCGCGTCAATTTAACGACGTGTGCAATTAAAAAAGGAAATGTGTACCTAAGGTACCTTAAGGTACCTTCAACCTAAAGTAACATTTTGTTCTATAATCCAAATGTTTATTTAACGATTAACGGATTAAAAGTTATTTATACATTAATCGTTATTCGAGAAATGTATATAAATAAAAATGTGGTCCATCTCTGTTTTCAACGTCGATGCGACTCCTTTCGATCGACTAGACTATACCTCCACATGTGTCCTCCGCAGGGGTGGCTTAATCCTCGCGCTTTATATAGTTTATTGAGGCTTAGTTTGATGGAGTCACTCAGAAAAAGGCGCACACAAACACGCTGCAGGAGCCGTAACGCGGTGCTTATAAAGGGCAAAATCGATATAGCCTTTTCGAGGTTGCTGACACAGGGAAGGTGACTCGGAGCTTCGAAAAATGATTTTGCATGAGAAAGGCTCCAAGTCTTGAATCTGTACATGTCTCTCACGTAAAGTGTCACTAAAGGACAAACGATTTTTTGGAGGTGTCCATAGAAAGACGCGTAAGATTGGTAGGAGACGACGAACATTAAATTAAGAATTTTTATCGGGTGATCTTGGACAGGATCATCCCAAGTAACCGAATGCGATAGTTTTATACTGCTTTAAAATTTGTAGTGTTCTGGGTCCTTTTTTACTCAACCCATACTTTTCATCATCTTTTTCCCGACATTTGGTCTTCTATCACAAAAAGTGAACTACATCAATACCTAAGGTAAAATATCCAGTACTATAATACCACAAAATATTTGACCAATATTTGAACAATCTGGTTATACTTATTTGACAATATATGCTACAAACATGAATAATAACTGCATTTTACCATTAATTAATGCGTTTGGAAGTGACAGCTGTAGATATTTTCAATGTTGAAACTGAAATTATAATAATTTTTCCAATATGAATGATGACGGCCCAGAGTCATAATTTTGAGAACCCAAAGAATTACATCGTATGCACATTTTGTGCACAAAATTCTCTAATAGTATAACGAACTAATTTATTCTTATCTAAATAATAAGTAAATAAAATGATGTAAAGACGAGAGTTGTACGAAATATAGAATTCGAACCTGTCGGTCGACTCAAACACCCATCGCCTGTAACACTCGACGTTAAACTGTCGTTGTGACTAATGAAACCAGAGGTGGACGAATGAATTCCGCTGTACGCGGAAAGATGGTACCTGCAGGCTGTTCATGGTGTCGTAATCCGTCGAATCGAGGGGCTCCAAGCGAAAGGAGTGACTCCTGTCCCCGGCACATGCGAACTTTCGCATACACACCCGCGATGCTCGACCCCTCGAGCTTGCAATGGGGGTCAGGGGTAGCCCCGATCGGAGCTCAGATGGGGGTTGGCGAGATTAATCCACGATTTGCATCCGGGCGCATCTGCTCCATCCATTCAGCGGCAGACAGTCCCTGACCCGAAAAAGAGTGGCACGAGGCCTTCGGTGGAAAGAATTTCACTTGAAAAAAGTCGATGTCTACTCCGCTCCTCTGACTTTATTCGAACTCTCCGTGGCGCGGAATATTAATAATCGCGCTTGAGAGCGACGGGTCCGAATAAAAGACTGAATGACCTTCGTTTGTCCAGCATCGCTGATGAATTGAAACTAGAGGCAGGATTAAGACGTGCTTTGTTGCTGTGGATACATCCGTGAAATTGATACTTTTGTATCAAACTATTCGAAATGTTTGGCTCAATTTTTACTCATACCATTTTATTACAACGATGGAACTTGGTGTTACGTCTCCCTATTCGTTTTCCCTTAAATGTTTACTCGCGCAGAGCACCGAAAAAGTTAACTAACTGTCAGTAAAAGTAACTCAATTTTTACTCGTACTATCTTTTTTCACCGATGGAATTTACCCTGTTTTCCCTAATTATTGCTCAGCGCAATGATAGCAACAATCATACCCATCTCCGTTTTTCACGGATATTTGTTACCGCATCGTCACAGTTTCCTGCTGTCAGGGACTGTACGCGTAGGACTTCCTTCCTGAAGGTCTTGATTAAAATGGCAAACGAAAAGTCCGAAGGACGAGCAACAGCTGGATCAGTTCCCTGGAGCGCATTTGCAGAACAGAACTCTCCTCTTATGTATCGACGCGCCGCCGCATCGTACCGTGCCTTCCGCGTGCCTGAAATAAAAGACCGTGCCTCGACAATGCTGGATTAAACTCGTACAAAGGGAACTGCTTCCCTCGTTCTTTCGTTGTCTGTCTTCTCTGCTGTTTCCCAGTCAGCCGTCCCCCCTGCAGCCCCCCTTCGAACAACGCGCAGACAGCAGAGAGAGAAGGATCCGTGATTTCGTCGTCGCGACAAAGTCAGAAATGATTACGCATAAAAGGTCCCCCCGGAACGAGCGAACTCCGCAGCCGGAAGTGAACGTTTCTATTCTTTCTTCGTTGCAGACACGAGAATATTCAGGTGTTCTCGCTTTGTTGGATCGATCTTTTTTGATATTCTACGAGTAATTTTGTCATGGAAAGGCATTCGAAAAGTTAACTCTTCGGGTCACTTAAATTTGAGGAGAAAATGACGCTCAATTCGTGCATCTTGTGCATACTATTAGGTTGTCCCAAAAGTTTCTTCCGTGACTTGCACTCGGTTATTTTGTATGGCGTTTATATAAATAGACAACCTAATTTCTTAGATGTTGTAACAGTAATGGAGCAAAAGTAATCGTATGCATTTCAACAATGTAACATTAGACATAAAATATTATGTATGTATGACTTACTAATGAAATGGTAGAAACCTTTGGGACAACTTAATACGATGTCCTTGAAAATACAGAATAGAGGAGTAAATCGATCGATCAATAGGTACCTAGCTCCCTATTCTAATGATTTTCGCCATAAATTTCAGCATAAACATTGTCAATAATCTAATAATTTTAAAAAGAACTTCTAAGGATTATACATCAAATTGACCGGCTTGGTAGTTCTGACGTGAATTATTTGTAGTATGTTTTGTTATGCAATAAAGTCTTTAGAAAATCTGTTTCTGATTTATCAAGAATTTTACTTTAGCGATGACGTTTTAATACTCCTTCTTAAAACGCTCTAAACGATATATCTTTAGATTTTCTATTGAATTTAAAGAGAGAGATTATCATGCTGGGATAGGCTATGTGAAAATATAAACGTGGATTGAACAACATGTTTACAACAAATCTCTTTTTTTTCACCTACGTAGGCACGTTTTTCTGACGGGGGTGAGGATAATTAGCAACCCCCGTAATATATATTGCGCGGCTTTTGGGGTTGGCACCTAGGACGAATTTAAGAGTGAACGGAGGGTTGTTGCACGCGCCAACCCCAGCTGCGAATCGCATTAATCACTCGAGCTTTGTGCACACAGACGTTATGCATACTCTTAACGCCAGCTTTTTCACCTAATAGAAAATCAGTACAGGCCTGGCCGTACTTTCGTTCAATTTCTTTGAAACCACGATGGAATGGTAATTATCTGGTTAATCGATTTACCTTATAGAGCATCCTACACATATAATCATCTAGCTCACTTGATCACTTTGACCACCATGTTAAGAGTTAAATGAATGGAAACATTTCCAGATAAAACATTTGTTAATTCAAGTACCAGGCTTACTACACTATTTGAATATTAATTCTCATTTAATTTGAAAGGTTTTACGAGTTTCAAATTTGATAATTACTTAAAATACCATCATACCGTGAAAATGAAGTAAATTACGTAAGTGATTTGGAGAATATTGTAGAAAATCAGCTTGGCCAGTTTAAGGGGCTATTATCGTAAGCTTGCGAGAAAAGAAGATTTGTTTTTAATTTATATTTCACATAACAAATAATTTCGGAAAGTCGATGTTTTTTCTAATAATAGACATGTTGAACTAATATATATAATTTGTTTTGTTTATTTTTAATTCCTGTTTTGTTGATATAGCGGGGTGAAATTTGTCCATTTTTTCCACAGTTGACACGATAACTTGACATTAGATCATACGGAAGCAAAAATCAAACAAACATTAACATCTATTTGTTAATAATAATTACTTTAACATAACCACTATTATGTAAAAAATACAAATTCTTAAAAAGAAAATTCATTTTTCTTGCGAGCGTGTATAGTAGTCCCTTAAGAAGCTAGAGTACTCAACCTCTTCGAAAAAGAGTTAGCATACTTCAGAAGCCATAAAAGTTCGGTCGATATTAAATGGAATGTTGCAATTTAATCAATAGCAAGGAACCATCTTTTTTATAAATTGTGTGCAAATATTTTTAACATTTTTGCGTAATCAGGGCGTGGCAAGCTTTTGCTCGAAACATTGTATAAACTGTGACACGTAAGGTTGTAACTAAATCAATCATCTGAAACAGGTTAGATTACACTTGACTTAGTATTCACTGTTAAACTCACTGTTCTAAAATATCGTGTTTCTTTTAACAAAAAAATTATTGATGTGAGCAGCATATCAACATTTTGTCCCATTTCAGAGATTTATAACTCAAATACATGTGTAAAGTAGCTACATTCCAAATTTAAAGTCAATGGATTCATTCCTTACCTCACAATAATGCATACATTTGAAAAAACTATATTTTGAAAAAATTAAGGTTAAAGTTCGTCATCCAAATTCCTAAGTTCCAAATTTCTTAGAGGAAAACGCCCGTAGCGGTGTGGATTTTTTAAATTCAGTTGCGAGTGAGGTCTCCAATGGTTCACAAAATATCACAGAATTTTTGAAAATCAACGAAATGATAATCGATTTTTTCAAACGTCTATAATACTTTACTCCTTCCATTTCTTGACACACTTTCGAAAGTAGATCAAATTTAAGTAAGGCATCTCGTACATGATCAAATCACAGAAACTTTATCGTGTGAAACGAAGTAACAGCTGCAGAGCTGAAGAGCTTATCGAGTACGCGAAACTCTTCCAACGCTATAAGCACTCGGAAGTGCTCGCCAACAGAGTACAACACAACAAACTTGGGCGCTGAAGCGGATGCAGAGTAGTGACTAATGGCAAACGCCTGTCGCCGACATGAATCTCTTTTCCTGGTCGCCTCGAGTACCCTCGCATCATCCGCAGCGCAGTCAACGGACAGGAGGGACAGTGTCGCGATATATGTGTCACTTGCCAAGTATCGATAACATTTGTCATGAAGTGGACGTGCGGCTGCAACGCTTGTTCGCCTGTGCGTTGTATTGTGATCCCACTCGAGTTAGTCTGCGGCTAGGAAACACGAAACGGAGAAACAACAATATTATAGGCATAACCACACGCAATTGTATCGTGACCATAAACGCACATGTTCCAACAGTGCCGCGAAGAATATCTGTCTTCGGCAAACACATTTGTGTTTTGATAATTTATTACTTCTATTCATAAATGGAGAACATTTGATTTGAACAATAGATAGCGAATAAAACCAGCGTATGAAAATTAATTTGTCACATTTATTCGATTGAACAATCCACTTTTTCAAGGGAGAAAATGAGCTGCGTTTGATTTTTAATGCGTGTTGGACAATAAATATACATTTCCTTAAAATTGGTAAACGCTGATCCTGAACAGAAATAAGACATCTACGTTATAAAAAGGTCACAGTACCAATGAAGATAATTATTTTTGCGCCAAATCTGACAATTTTTGACAGCCATCAAAATTTTTAGGGTAAAGTTATTCGTGTTTGCTCCGATTTGAAAAATTGCGCACTGTAGGATTAACTGTATGTGCGCAACTGACTACTGGGGTAGCTAAATTCAATTTTTAATTATGGGATTAGAAAGCTTCCTATCTAATGAAGAAAACGTATTTCTGTTAAAGGAACCTACGTAGAAAAATAAAGCCTCTCATTTGTATTTTCATCTATCCTCGATGAAGCTGTGTAAAAAAAAACCGATTTATATTTGAATGACCCTTGTATTAATATTTCATACCTTAAACAGGAAATCGGAGACATTTTTAAAAGACGTACGTATCGTCTACATAACAAAGTATTGTAGCGATGAAAACATCCAGCAATATTTGCGAAAATTGGCTACACCCGGTAAAGAGAAGAATTATGGTTTAAAGACAGTTTTCCTGTAGATGCACTTTGCTTGATAGCGGGGTATGCAACACTTGTTGAATGTTCGGTATGCATCGCAAATTGGCGTCAAGTAGTACACAGCTTCTCACGTCTCGCGCCAGTAAGGATTAAGAAGGGTTAGTAGTTTTTACCACAAGGGTGTATCTCTTAGGAGCAGGGGGTTAAACCCAATCCCGTGGCTGTATTAATAGCTCTTCTCTCGAATTGATGGACCCCCCGCGGCACGAAGGGAAGATAACTCATATTTTATCCCCTATTGGTCCCCGTGGGAGTGGATAAACGTTTGACGACCAGCTGAGCTCGCTCTCCTTTCTCAGCCATCTTGACGTAGCGCTTTTCGACAGGTCCCTGATAAGATCGGTGACAGAGAAATCTGTTCAATCGGACACGTCACACGTCACACGTCCATGTTACATTTTAATTTGTTTGTGCTATAGTCAATAATTTATATATAGCAGAAATATACCAATATTTATTTTGAAACGGCATTACTTCTTTCCTATAGTTTAAACCGTTTCACCTAATGAAAACCTAAAGAATGTTAAGTTCAAGGAGGGTCACAGACGACCTCAAAAGTAGAGTTCAACCGAAGTCACTTACCGCTCATTGTACCAAAAATATCACCAATCACCGAATCGTGAACTCGTACAATAATTCTGTATCTTTCACATTCCCAACGTAACGATTATTCAGCCACGAGTGAATGTGGTACGCAAATGTTTGCAGGGCCGAGTAAATTTATTTGTGCTATAATCAATAATTTATACATAAGTATCCTCTAAAACGCCCTATCTGTCATGAGCGGAAATATACCAATATTTATTTAGAAACGGCATAACTTCTTTCCTATAGTTTAAACCGTTTCACCTAATGAAAACCTAAAGAATGTTAAGTTCAAGAAGGGTCACCGACGACCTCAAAAATAAAGTTCAATCGAAGTCATTTACCGCTCATTGTACCAAAAATGTCACCAATCACCGAATCATGAACTCGTACAATCATTCTGTATCTTTCCCATTCCCAATGTAACGATTATTCAGCCACGAGTAAATGTGGTACGCAAATGTTCGCAGGGCCGACTCCATAACCTGGAACCCGCACAAGCTGATGGGAGCCTTACTTCAGTGCTCCACGATCCACTTCAAGGAAGACGTAAGTATTGGACAATTAAACGTAACGACGTGTTATGATATAATATCATCCCTCGTGATTTCCCCGTTGGCGCGAAACAGTGAGATCCCTTGACCGAGCAGAATTCCAGCCTTCCGTAAGGCCGATGACACAACACAGCGGCTGCATTCCGAAGGGTAAGCGTACACGTCGGAACGCAGCACTGCAGGAATTTAATTAAACTAAGAGATAACATATGTTGCCGATCGTACGACGACGGCTTGCCAGAGGGTTTGTCCCTCCCTACGCCTGCGTAGTTATTGCCTCGCGCAGGACTTCCCCTTCGGATATTAAAATTCCGTGCACCGGCTGCCGCGAAACGTTTCGGGGGAGATTCTCGTCTTGCCTCCTTCTTAACGTGGTTATTTTTACACGCTCGGAGAAAAACATTTTCAGCGAGCAACAATCTTGAAATAGTTTCTCTACATTCAGCATTATTGTTTTATGTGTCAGTGTTTAGCTTTAGACTGTGAGTGCTAGCTGGGTTGAACATTACTTAGGAAATGTGTCTAAAATGTAATTGGGTTGGTTCTTTAGGGGACTATGCTAGTTTAGCGATCGAAATGGAGGTTATCTTAGAAATTTTTTGTATGAATTATGCTACGAATTGATTTAAAACTTTGTCTGTCTATCGATTAACGCAAAAACAGAATGCTGAACTTTTTTTTAAGTAAAACTAATGTTTCGCTCACGAGTTATAGTACGATTGTGAGGAATTATTAAACAAAATTGGTGCTCATGATATACATAATTGGTATACATGGTATAAACAATGATATAATCAATTGTAGTTCTTTAAACGAAAAAACCAAAGAAATTGTTCATCTATAAGAATATGATTATCGTTTGAACTAGGATAATTTGAGAATATTAAAAAATGACAGCCTTTCAATTTAAAATTTCGATCTCCATGATAACATATTACTGTTTTCTTGACTGCCAAAATTCGAATTATTAATGTATCGAAAATGTCCTATCCTGGACGAGAATTAAACGTCAATTGAACGTGTCTACCAAGTTGCAAATCAATCGGTTCAGTAATTTTTGAGTTATCGTAGTAGCAATTTGGAAAAATGTCGTTTCGAGAAAGACACATTTAAAGTTTTATATACTTCTTCATAGTACAAAGTTTGTACTACAAACGAAACAATTTATACCCTCCTATAAACTAGGTATAAAACTTCTGCAAAGCAACAATTTCATTTTTCCGTTCTATTCTAGACTCTTTTGAGGCTTCTTGACGTTTTCTTTCGACAAAATACAATTGCTGATTGTTGTAGGACAACAAAAAATGTCTTTTGATGGGAATTATTATTCCCAGTGCTTAAAATACTACTCTTATGATACAATAACCTTCGTTAAAAATTCCTGTCGTTAAATAAGCAGCAATATATGCAATTTTTATTCTACGATTTATGTGTTTTAGCTCGAAAAGCCTTATAAGACTTATAAAACTTAGAAACTCTTGTTGTTTCGCGTGTTTTCTTCCAAACAACGCTCTAATAAATTTTCTGTGGATAAACTTCTATATGTGAATTTAATTGTATTTTAAATTTTCTCTGTAAACGGTGACTTACGAGTATAGTACTCTAACTTTCCTTCGGGCTCAGCGCGACGACAGGAACACCCTCTACCATGTCGCACCAGCATGAGGATTCATATGTTATAGCTTATTACCAGTAGAGACTGGCTGATAAAATGTGTCACAAATAGCTTTCTTCATTTCTTCTAGTGAATTCGTATTTTGGGTTATCGCTAGTCCATAATACGTTGTCAAATTCAACTTCATGTTTACTCAACTCGAGTGCCCGAACCATACTGAACATTCCCTCTTCCGTGTATTCCTACCTTTATTTCAAATGACTACCTTGTAAAGTCCTATCTGTAAATCCTCTAACAATACAGTGGCCTAAAACATCATATGCACATTGTCAGGCATGAAAATCTCAATGACACGGATGTACGTCATCGGGATTCAATCTGTACATGTGCGTCACTCGAAGCTAATGTATTATTAACCCCTTAATCAGGTATAAATTCCCTTATGCACGTTCATACGACGTATCTGACTTGTGTTCTTTATATTCGACTTCAATTTTGTACCACAAATCTCACGTGTTGTTATGTGTTAAGGGGTTAACATTAGTTGTACTCTAATTTTAGGGGACAACTACTGTAATAGAGGATCAGATTTATTAATAAATTATTTTGTTCTTCGTTTAATTACATGGACACCTACATTGGCTTCGGTAGTTTTAATGCTGTTCATGTTCTCTTTCAATTGCTTATCACGTGTCTCACACATCGGTATAGGCTAAAGCAGAGTTGTAAAGTAATGATTACTTTTATATCCATTACAATTTGGAATAATTACTTTTGAATTAGAAAATAGTTATTTAAATAATTCTTGATTACTGCCAAAATCGGTGGCAAAAGTAGTTAAAATTAATTAAAAGTAATTGGAAGACAGTATTCATTACTTTTAACAATTACTGTCCATGTAAATGCAATTATTCGAAAGTAATTAAAAAATTACTTACAATTACCTTTTAATTACTTTCTGGGCAGTTAGAAGAAGTTATTAAAAAGTAATTGGATTACTGGTAGTAGTTAAGTAATTAAAAATTCTATTACATACGACAGAGGAATTGTAATAGCAATTATTTAATTACTTGGTCAAAGTAATCATTACGTAATGGTAATTAAGAATTTACAAAATACAAAATCTACATAAAATGACGGATGAAGCAGAAACTGCATTTCAATTTACAGTGCAGAATACAAAACTATTACTCTGCTGGCCTTGCGTTCGATCACCGCTTAGCCTGACGTTAGCATTCGACCGTCGAGAAATCCTAAACGGTGCTCAATTCACTCGACGAATGGTACACGCCCGGCCATAAGCTGGCGGTTAACTTTTACGAGAGAGTCGAAAAGTCGTGAAACCGCGAGGACGCAATGGCGGCAGCGTGGGCGGCGGAGTGTCACCCAATCGCCATTTTGTAAATTCAATATCCCTCAGTTTCCCTCTTCCTGCGCATGAGTTGAGCCCCATATCGACCCAGGTACCGTCCGTTTATTCCTTTTCGCGGCTGTCAATCAGAAACTTTTCCAAACGCGGCACGAAACGCGCATTGTTCAGCCACGGGATTGGAAGAACAGGAGCGGTAGGATGACGGGCTTCTCTCCACCCTTCTTCCGCTATGCAACGCCGCTTTATGTTGCAGGGCCTGCTGATTAGCTGCAACCAAATGTCCGCCGAGTATTTGTTCATGACGGACAAACTCTACGACGTGAAATACGACACTGGCGATAAGGTGATTCAATGCGGACGTCACAATGACATTTTCAAGCTCTGGCTGCAATGGCGCGCAAAGGTAAACGACCGGGTTGAATGGTATGAATCGAGAATAACGGAGCTTGACGTTTTGCTTTGGAACCATAGACGTCACCCTCTGAGAGGATTTTTAAATTGAATTTCAGACGAAGCCGATTGAACGAGTTGCTTTTATTGTTTGTCATCGTCACGTTTTCGTGGACAAGTGGAGGATATAATGTTAGGGATAGAACTAACAAGAAATGTCCGATAACTGCGAAAATTTCCATTCTTTTGAAATTGTTTATATTTGTTGGAGCTTTAATCGATAACTTTAACATACACATCTTCATTTATAATGGTTTATAATGAGTAGACTGCGGATGTTTATGCAATTATGGCATCTGGAAATATGAGATCGATGAGAGATCGATGATATGGATCGAAAAATGCAAAAGTATATAAAATATCAAGTATAATACACATGTTATACCATTTAGAATATAGGACATATTTTCATTTACGTTTCAATGCTTTCTCTGCATTTGTTAAAATATTAATTTGCATAAACATCAGCAGTCTAATAATGATTAATAATAAGGTTTTTAACGAGAGGAAAAATTAAAATTAATTTAAATGAGATTAGTGAGGAATTTGTTCATTAGAACAAACAAATTTTAATAAATTACCCTTAAAAAGCATACAAAAACATTCATTGTTTATTCTAATCATTTTGTTATAACTACTCTAGTCATCAAGGTATACTCATAAATAGGGAAACACATATGAGGGTTGTTTTCAAAGCTTGAAGAAATTCTTTGTCTTTCTGAAAGTTATTTCGAACACGAACTTCCCTCGATACTTCTTAGCGGCGAAAATGAAAAGCATCGTTAGCTGACAATTATTCATTTGCAATTTAATATTAATAAACAGAAATGAGTGCACGTCGAGGGCTAAAATCACGCGACTGGTCATAATTCCAGTGCATTTATGGCAGTATTCTGTTACAGGGTACAGAGGGATTTGAGAAACATATGGATCGACTGATGGAACTTACAGAATACATGGTCAGGCGGATCAAGCAAATGCCTGACAAGTATTACTTGATACTCGAACCAGAAATGGTGAACTGCTGCTTCTGGTACTTGCCAACACGCGTTAGGAACATGCCACATGGTCCTGAGAAGATCAAGATATTGGCAGACGTGAGAATAATATTTCACTCCATTCTCTCGTTACATTTTGAATTAAGAAGATCTCTGAAATCTTTTGGATTATTCCCAAATGAAAAAAAGAAAGTTAAATATTTATATAAGTGGGAATATTCTGTAGTGGGATTATATAAGTGGGAAAATAAACAATATGCATTTCGGATGGACATCAGGACTGAACTTTTTAACACATTCGCAACCGGCAGATATTTTACGTTTCTGAAGCTGGGCATCGCAAATTTGTAACGTTAGGGCAAAGATAAAAATTACAAAACGTGTTTTCTTTCGGCCATCGGCGGCCAGCTGGTCATGTCTGATCAGGTACGTCTCGATTCACTTGGACCCGTTATTCTCATGCGTCGCGCAGCGAAACAGATCTTGTTGTTTGAACATTTATATTAAGTATACCATATATACGCGGTGTCGGATAATTTTTCACGTACTTGGCTCCGAGACGCTACCGCGTCTCTAGACTATGATTGTCCAGAATTTATTATTTGTTATAATGTTTTTTTGGAATATGACAAGCAATCTGTACAGTACTGGCCACAGATATTGCACCACTCTCTCCAAATACGTGAATGCGTTGCAAATGTGACAACTGCGCTAAATTTCATTGTAATATATTGTTTTTTAATGCGTTATAACGCAGAGGGTTGTTACTACTTTGGTAAACCTTAATACTTTTAACATATTCGCGACCGGCAGATATTTTACGTTTCTAATGCTGACAAAAATAATAAAATTCTGAAGCTGGACATCGCAAATTTGTATCGTTAGGGCGAAGATAAAAATGACAAAATATATTTTGAAATATCAACGTTGTAAATATGTAGTGTATAAAATAAAAAGATTTTGCATAAAATAAAAAGAATAGAATTTGAAGTGAAGTGAATTCACGTCAGCAGTCGCGAATGTGTCAATGAAACAAAAGGAGGCAGGAAAGAATCGCAATTGATCTTTTACTAATTTTACTCCAGTTAACAAACTTAACATCTATTTCGTTGAATTTGCTAAATAATAATTCAACATGACTTATCGCAACAAATCTGTTATTTTCCATAGACAATACAGTGTTACGCAATAAATGAAACGATAATTTGCTCCACAGATATGCCCGATCCTGAAAGGTCGCATGATGCAGGCTGGGACGCTGATGGTCGGTTACCAACCGGACGACCGACGACCTAACTTCTTCAGGAACATAATCTCGAGCGCCGCGGTGACGGAAGCAGATGTCGACTTTCTGTTGGCCGAGATGGATCGGTTAGGTCACGATCTGTAAGAAACCTGTCCGTTCTTATTAATTGCGCAATCAGTCGCGGTCGAAGCAGTCGATGATCGCGACATAGAGTCGAAAGTCAATCCTCCTGATATATTTAGAGATTCATCGGTGATCAGGAGAACCGCCGTCGCGTTTCATTACGTGTACAAAAATACGGAGGCCAAAACTCGAATTCGCGAATCATGGTTAGCTAATTTAAGGCGCAGACACCAGCTCTCTTCTTTCTTTCCGAATAGTCGCGCAAGTATTTTTGAACAACGATCGGCACTGAATTAATCTCCATCGAAGAATTTCGAATAATTTCTTCCTAGTGTTATGGACAGCACTCGCAGAATTTCTAGATTTATTTAAACGTCTGCGAATTGAAATTCTGAGGCCAATAACGTTGATCGATAGTAAAATTTGTCAATAACGATACTTGGTTGGGTAGAGTTTTCGAATATTTTTCTTGGCGAGCGGTTGAAGACAGTGGCGCACTCGAAAACTTAGCAGGGGTTGCAATTAAAAATTAATGAAGATAAATACGTCACAGTACATTCTTTCGTGAAACATTGTTAGAAAAAAGATAGGAAGGTAGTATATTTAACTTTTCCATGTAAAATTTATTTCCGTTCCAAATGCATGTAAAATATGTACATTTTAAGATAATTACAGATAAAAAGAATTACAACAAATCATAACTATCCGCGACACCTCACTTCTTCTGAGGTATAATTTTCATATGACAAAATTTCAATAATTAAAAAATATCTGTACTTGCTGCCTTGCACCTTGGAGTGTGCCACTGGTTAAAAAGGCAGGTAACTTGAAAATTTGCTTAACTGGAAACACTGTCGATATTTTTAAACATACTCAGAATCGAGCGAAGGGAGAGAGTCGGTCAGCAAATCATCGTTCGTAGTAGTATGACAAATGCTTCTTCAACGTATTAACAAAAAAACTGCTGATGATCGAGATACTCATAGCACGTAAGTTCTCTAGATTTGTAAGTATAACCGAGAAACGAAAGAGTCGAGTTACAGTACTCTAGCGATGCTTCCGGCCGTAAATGTTACTAGTTTTCATTCCTCAGTGCTGTACTGTTATCACTAGAATGAAATAATGCAGTAGAATGAAGCAATTGTAAAATAGTTGCGCTTCGGTAGATCGAATTCAGTTATGGTTTGATTTTAGTTTTATCGATCGAGATATGTTCCACAACTCCAGCCCACTGAGATAAAAATGCAACAATTAGAATTAATGGTTGTATTTAGATGAGAATTTGATTGTACTTCATCATTTTGTACGTACAAATTTCGAAGGAGAATGTAAAGAAAAGATGGTACACTCCCAGTTTTATATATTTTCGACGCTGTACAGATTTTGCACAGTATTTGTTTTAATCGTTTGAATTATTCAAATTTTATTTCATTTTCATTGATATCTATCTTTTACCTTATAAGAGTTGTATCCATCTTAAAGATATAAATTGAAATGTTTCTGTATACCAAATATCAATCTTTCTTGATTAAAAAGAGGATATATCTTCTTATATATATATTTCTGAGCAAAATATTTTATAGATCTTAAACAGCAACTTTATACAAATAAATATTTTTGATGAGAAATGAATTATATTTTGGAATAATTTCTGATACAACATATTTGCTCACATAATAAATATAAAACAGCTAACTTCAACTCTGCATTCTACTTTTTATATTCACAACCAGAATACAATTAGTTCAGTATTTATTTTATTTTCATTTCATATTTCCGGTCCTAATTATCGTAAAGTCTTCATCGCGGGTATACCTCTTTCCTTCAAAATCAATTAATAAAGAAATATTACTTGTACGAAATACTGCACAGTGTCAAAAATATAGCGCAAACAATGAGAGCATCCTTTTTACAGCTTCTTTCTTACATTCCACTCTGAATCTGTTTCTGGAAAATAAAGTACATATTAAACTTTCATCTAAATGCACCTATTAATGCAATAAAATGCGTACTTCTAATTATTACTATTTGAAAATCTCCGAGAACTGGTCCATCACGTCGGTTCCAAAAAGGGAAAGGACAGCTCCGTTTCGACTGAAACGTTGACAAGTTCATGCACGCTGAAAGAGAAACGAAAGAATAGGATCGAGATCGATCATGATACAAATAATGCTCTATTTAAGGTTCACACGGACAATAAATCAACGTTAAACTTTCTCAAATTCGATGTCGCTGTTCAGTGTTCGCTGGCGCAAGATGCGACGAACGACTAACAGTGGGAAGAGGTACAAAATATTTTTACTTGGAACGGTACACTACGGGGGATAATTACGATAGGATAATTATGGTATTAATTAATTTCGTGTTTAGACGATAAATGAATTGTCGGTGCCGCGCGTTACTTTGTTGAGAGACTAAAATGAATTTGTTACTTATCGATCGTTTGCGGATATATAAAAGAGAATGGCCTGCATCCATTATTATACAAATCGTACGTATATGTTATTATTTACTGTTGAAAAGTTTCACCGAATGGAGAGTACTATTTAATAATATATAGAAAACTATAAAAAAAGAGTATAAATGTATTTAAAAAAAAAAGTATAAATATATAAAAAACAAAGCGTATATTATATATATATATATAAATATATATATTTAGCGTTGAGATTTTAAAATACAAAACACAAACCCATGAAAGTACATGCTTTTTCAAGTATTCGCGCGAACGGTTATCATTTAGTTCGTCGATTACTTTTGTACACTCATTGTAATTGGTCCTGATTGCGTCGTATCGTCTTCTTGGGATACTTTTTGGACAACTGTGTCACTCTGTAGCTCGCCATACATCACTCGTCAATTTATTTCTATCGAACAGACAAAAATGAAACCGATCGTCACTTTTCTTCTTTTTTAGAACTAATTACGATACTTTCGCCCGTGAAAGAGAAACGACGAAAGAATTTCAATCTGTTCGACAAAAGAAAAAGGGAGAAAAAAAGAAACACTGAAGAACCGAACGACTCTATAAATTTCGATTCACTAGCCATTGAGTAACAAAGAGAATGACGAGTCTAGGTCTTAAGTAAATTACAAGATATATCTAGGTGTAAATGTTAACGAAGGATGTATTTATTGTACTTAAATCTAACGAATTTACCGTTTCCTTTTCCCGTCGACGTTTACCCAAGTCGTCGATAGTCGTTTACCCCGCACGAAACTTGAAACTGATATTCTGCGCAGAGAGCACCTGCTTTAGACGATAGAGAGAAGGGGGAGGGGGTGAGAGATGTGTATTTTTGAAAGAAGAAAAACCAGAGGAACAGTCGTCTGACCACGATACCGGATACCTGCAAGAGTCATTCTATCGAACCGTTGTTAATTGTCCACAATTTTATCGGCGTTAAAAGGTACTGCCAACCAAAATGGCCGAGTTTGCCTCGTGATCGCACGTGTTGCCCTAAAATCGAAGATATACCACGCGAGATATTCCTATAAGAAAGATTGTATGTCGTTTGTATGGATAAAGGGAGTGCGCAACGATCCTGTTTCCGTAGAGACCTTCAACCTTTAATTCGCGTACGGCAGGTGTAAGGATCTAACGTCATTCGTGAATGTAAACATATCGAGTATACGAGTAGCCATGTGGCTGCTGTTGCTCGAGATTGTTTTCTATATTGTTCTTGTGCCCATTTCATCTGAGACAGGCTCGCGAATCGGTCGCTTGTATTAGGTGAACTGGAAAATAATGTTTTTGCAAATTTTAAATACTTGTTTATCATTCATCAGCTCATTGATTTTTTTCGATCTGGCATTGACAATTTGCACACTAGATGGCAAAAGGCTATTGATAGCGGGAGCGATTATACAATTAATAATTAAAAATAGAAATTTATAAAAAATTTGTTTGAATTTAATGTAAAAGAAACGACATTACTTTCCAGTACACCTAATATATATATACATATATATGTAATGCACGCTACAGGCTTGTAAGCACGTTACGCCGATATTTGTTATCGCCGTTGTTGGAATTCAATACGAGAAATAGCCTAGGCACGTTTGAATTAACATTGATTGAGATACTATTCCAAATAAAAGGTTTCCTTATTTCATTACTTTTTACAATATAACTTTAACTTGCTAAAATAATGAAACAATGAATTACTATCGAGGTAATAAAATCAGGCATCACTGCTGACAACAACTATTATGTTAAACAGTGAAATCATTTCGGTTCTTTCACATAACATTGTGACAAGTGAAAGACTGAAGTGACTATTTCAAACTGTTATATGTTATTATCGCTGTACAGAAAATTTGTCTAAGTCTTGCGTGGCATTTCGATCGCCATGATTCGTATTCAATTCTTGCGACATTGTTATCTTACTGCACTTTACGCTATTATATATTATTGTTATTCGCCGCACAATTTACTGCGTCGTTACGCGCCTTTGTTTTCGTAACTTCGCACCTTTAAAGCGGCTAGCGACTCGTTAGCATTAGCGTTATCAGCACGATATTGCACCTTTTTCGAAACGTTACTTCACGCACATTTCGTTCTAAGTAGCTGCACAACGCACCCGCACGATTGAACAGAACTAATTTCCGTCGTTGTCGTCAGAATCTGTTGGAACACCGACGAAATTGGCACAAGCATAATTCACAACGGTCAATTCCTTTCCTTGTGATTATACGTCAAACTGACCCGGGGCGAACGACCCTGACCTCAATATCGTTAATTATTAGTCTAAGTTGGCGACGGAGTAAGGTGAAACAACAACAAAATCCCACGTCTTCCATAACGATGAGAATATTAAACAATTTAGAGAGAGCCTCGCGAACGTCGGGAAACCTATCCTTATACATTGTACGTAACTGACAGAAAAGAAAAATACATTTATATATATACATAGGTGAGAAAATAATTATATATATATATATAAATATGTATATGTATATCTACTGACGACAAAGAGCGAAACAAATATGGACTTTGCGATGAAACACGCGGCGATGTAGCACGACGTTTGCTAGCACGTCGTGATCTTGTTGTACGACGAGTACCACCTATCAACCTAATTGACCTTATTATCCACTGTATATCAATGTCTAATAAACTGCTGTTATTCCGAATTCTGAATGCATGTTACGTCAGTTTCTCGTCTTTTTCATTTTTTACAATTTAGTTGAGGTGTATTGTAATTCTACTAATTATTCCAAATTTTATATCACTATATTATGTATGCACGGTGGGTTCAGAAAAAATTATCACCCACGATTTACGACAATATTTATCATACATAGCGAAAAATGTTTCAAATAGCGATCACCTCAAGAGTTAAAGAAATACATATGATTGAGAAATATGAGGTGACCTTGACATTTTATAAAAAAAATGTTTGTTTGGAATTTTCTACGTTAAAATGTTTAACCGACTGAACACAAATTAGTTTTTGTTTAAAACATTTTTATGTGAAATTATTGAAAATACCTGAAAAATTGTGTGGATCATTCAGACGAACACCTTGTACACATATGTAAACGGAAACATAAAAATTAACGAGACGATCAAAACACATAAAATGACATAATAATATGTAATATTCATGACGTGACATTTAATTGAAACATATCCAAGGACATTCGAGTAAGTTGGTTTTCTTTATAAGAGGACGAAGTCGAATAACTTAACTACAACACTTAATGTACCAGTCTTAAATTTATTCGTTTTTCAAATTTATTTAATTATTGTTCTACATTACTTTGCATTTGCATTTGATTGCATACTTCTCTTCATAATGACTAAAGAATATGAACTTTGATACTCCCCGAATGTATTTATTGTTATAACTAACAAAGTGTGTACGAAGTCGATTATACTATTTTTCCAAAAATTAATTAATTTAATTCAAAAGTTACATGTATATTTATGGCAAAGCATACAAGTTGATAAGATGATTAAGTCCGTTAGTATGACTTTCAATTATAAATATTCATAATTAAGAGTGAGAATACAACTTTTATTTATGAATGTGTATTTTGAAACTTTTTCTGTGTTTATTCTAATCAATAAAACGTTTAGTTCCTTCATTTTCTAGTATTCATCGCTTCTAGCAGATCGACACAAACAGAATCGTGGAAAAAATTTGAAACCAGTTGGACCGGGGGCTCGTTCGTAAGCATGTACATAAATTATCCAGTGAAATCCAGTTGACCTTGACAAGCCTCTACGTGATTATCACGCGTTTTATAATTTTAAGACTGTGTCTCAGTCGTCCGAAAGAACTGAAACGATGAAGTCTTTCGTAGAATATTCTCGAGATTGCGAGTTTCCTATTGAAAATCTTCCCTATGGTGTCTTCTCAACTGCGAGTAATGTAAGTAGACAAGAACACAAAGCATCATAAACTTATTAGTTGTAGATTGAAATGTAACTCTCGTCGCGAGAAATGTTTGTAGGTTATATGAATTTGAGAAACGTATTACTCTAATGAATGAATGGGTATTATATAATTATTGAAATCAAACAATATTACTAAAATAGAAATATTTATCTTCTAAATTTAAGCATGAATCTTCGTTTTATCTACTGAATTTTATTGATAAGATTGCGCATTCCCGGTTCATTAAAACGAAACGCCATCTACTAACGTTGTGGACAAGAGCTAAACTAAAGGCGCGCAATTAGAAATGGTCAAACGATTATCGGTCAAATATTTTGTATTTTTCAGTGAAATTTTTGATTCTCAATTTCTCTTATAGAAACACAGTGTCCGTTATACTGTACTCGTGAGTGCTTTGTTAGGTTTTGAGTACAAAGTACAACGATTACGAAATTGATGAATCATGCCATAAATTAATGATAAAATAAAACATTTAATGACTTCGTTAAACGTATAAATGGGTATTTGCAGTGATTTCCTTATTTGCTAAGTTACTCGATTGATCACACTATTCGAAAATTGCATGACTCGACACGATCGAGTCACACCTTCATTTCCCAAACGGTAATATCGATTGCGAGTAACGCACTGTATCATGATAAATCATGAATCTTCCAGCCGCAAAAGAGGATCGGAGTAGCAGTGGGCGATGAAGTTTTAGATCTTTCCGTTATCTCTCACCTTTTCGACGGGCCACTGTTAAAAAACAATCAAGATGTCTTCCGTCGCGATTGTCTCAACGACTTCATGGCTTTGGGGAGACCCGCCTGGGTAGAAGCAAGAACCAGACTCCAACACTTGTTGGCAGCCGTTAATAACACGTTGCAGGAGCCAGATATGCGATCAAAGTAAGATTAGAAAACTTGTAGTCTTTTATTAAAAGATGCAGTAAGATTTCATATGATCTTTTAATTTTCTCCCGCAGAGCATTCGTGCTACAAAGCGAAGCAACGATGCACCTGCCAGCGAAAATCGGTGATTACACTGACTTTTATTCTTCTATTCACCATGCCACAAATGTGGGGATCATGTTCCGCGACAAAGAAAATGCATTGATGCCCAATTGGTAATTAATTCGTACTACTATAATTTTTTTTTAAATCTAAATTAAAGTCATATCAACTCTTATTATTAGCCGCGGTAACGTTAAAGTTTACTTATATTATTTTATTAATCTTCATTTATTTGATAAAATCAAGGAGATCGTGAATCTTATTCTTTTTAATGTTATCTTTTAGTGGAGTGTCTATTGATTATTTTTTCAAAGTCGTGTAAATAATTATTCGTATTTTAATTTCGAACTGGAGACATTACAGTCTATATTTCAAACGGAATGTTACTTAATTACACGCTTCAGATAATTTGTATTGTTTTTAAATGTTTGTTCAAAGACCTAATAGAATCTATGTAAACATAGGAAATATTTACCCGTTGGTTACCATGGGAGAGCGAGCTCCGTTGTTGTTTCCGGCACACCGATAAGACGACCACGTGGTCAGACACTTCCGGTAGAAGGTGCAGCCCCGGTCTTTGGGCCTTCCAGACTAATGGATTTCGAGCTCGAAGTGGCTTTCTTTGTTGGAGGACCTCCAACACATGTGGGCGACACCGTCCCAGCATCGAAAGCCAACGAACATATATTTGGAATGGTTACCATGAATGACTGGAGCGGTAAAATGTTAAACATACACGGGAGAAAACTAACAGTATGAATTAATAAGAACTAACAATACCATCAAAAACCTCTGCTTTTTCGCGAACATATCATTGCAATTAATTGCTCCTAAGATAGAAAATAACAATGTTTATCATCATGATGATTGAACGTTATTAAATATATATTAATATACAGTCAATCCCATAAGTATTCATACCTTTTATGTCTGTTGACGACATTTGTCTAAGTTAATTGATAGGTTTGATGTTTCTAAATAAAGTTTTTATTATAAATATATGCATGTGCGAAGTCTATATATTTACATATTTACAATGAATCATTTATTTGGAAACATCATACCTGTCAGTTAATTTAGACAAATTTGTTCAATAGACATAGAGGGTACGAATACTTATGAGACTGACTTATTTATATGTATGCATATACATATATAGCATTCGTATAATACAATTTTTCATCGTTAGTGTAAAAATGATTGAAAGGTAGATTCAAAATCACCTGAAAATTTAGAAATTACACTTTAAAGAACAAAATTATAATTTATAATCGCAAAGAGGAAGCTTTGTGTGGGGCCTCGCGGAATCGCGATAGAGGAACGTTAGGTGTTCAAAAATATAAACTTTCAAGCTCGTGGGAATCGTGTTTTATTGAAATGCAGCGACGTGCTCGCGATCGCGTCTTTCGAGCTTCTGCCGTTTCTTCTTTTCGGAAGAAGGTTCGAGGATATCGCAGACAGGACATTCAACTGAAAACTACCCTGATTGGATAGTTCGTTAAAATCGCAACCTAATCAGGTAACCTAAATAGCCCACTTGGTCTACGTCCTGCCTTCCTCGAACGGTACAAAATTGGCCGTGAAGGTTTGTCCGTGACGTGTGATGTAGCGGGTTTTCGTAATTTATATAAATGAATTTTTCTGAAAACTAATTATATTCCTGTTAATCTAAATCTAATCTCACCTTACACTTTACACCTTACACTTTGTACTTTTTATATCTAAAGATCTTATTCCAAGTTCGCAGCCATTAGCTCGGTATTCTTCGCGACGAAGGATTGTTCGTCACGAATAATACCGATTACTAGGTCTCATTACGTGGAAGTTGCTGCGACTGGAGACTCGGAGATAGATAGAAGGAATCAAAGTTTCTTTGATTACCCTCTACATAGAGTATATATACGTAGATACATACTCTACATAGTGTCAACGAGCTTAATACTAAACACGAAACCGTGGAAATCAAAGAAAACAAAGTCCCTTTGATTTCCAAAGTCTAAGTCTGACTCTGGCAAATAATTATTTGAACTAAATGGAAACTAAATGGAAATCGCGACACGACGCGACCATGTAACTAGACTTACAGAGTCAGTCCTGTTTCCTCTTGGTGGGCCTGGTTCGAGAGAAAGACAATCAATGTCTCCGCTCAGTACGCTACTCCCTGCATACCTGTTGTCGAGGGCCCGTTCCCGACCTTACAGTGTACGTCGGGACGCCTGACCTTGGCGACACCAGGTATGTCTGACGGTCGTAAAGTCTGAGACGGAGTTCTACTCCCTGCACATCGTCAGGAGTCCAGGACCCGACTTGCACTCGTCTCACTACACTTTTGGATTTACTGCACCGCGCCGAGAACCTCGACTTCGCCGGACGTGTACAGAGAGTAGAAGATTCCTCGGAGGCGTTGATTGACCCTCTCTCAAATCAGACCCACTGGAGGACGGCAACCGATCTCGGCCAGTCACTTGGTTGGTCACTCTGGTTATAGCGTCAAGCAGTAGTGACCGAAGTGAAGCACGAAATTGCGAGTCCAACATGGACCTACGAACAAACAAAAGAATTGAACAAATGATTAATAATTATTTGACAG
Source organism: Hylaeus anthracinus (assembly GCF_026225885.1). Classification (NCBI taxonomy): domain Eukaryota; kingdom Metazoa; phylum Arthropoda; class Insecta; order Hymenoptera; family Colletidae; genus Hylaeus; species Hylaeus anthracinus. Next base: position 2,462,432 of record NW_026535284.1, read on the forward strand.
AGGCAAACACTCGTACATCCATGCCTTAAAACTAACTTAAATACATGCCTTAAAACTAACCAAACCAAACTAAGGTACCCGCAAGCAATACCAAGCTACGATAACTAAGGGAAACTACACTACGCAAAAATAGGAGGGAGACGAGACGCAGACGCGCAATCGCGAGATCCATACCGATCGAAGGATCGTCGAAGAATGAGATCGCGCCCTTCGTATACCTGTGTCGAGGGTCGCGGCTCGCTTGTGCCTCTCAAAGTAGAGAAGGGGAAGGGCGAACAACAACCACGTGACGGCCGCGTCGAAGGCTCGTTGAATCTAAAGAGACAGCAATTCTTGAAATATTAATATCACAGCAAAATCATATTCCCCATCATTGTTTAAATAATAAGTATTGTTGATAATTAATTTAACTGTTGTCAGAAATTAATATTTAGTTGGTGCAGTCAATAAGTATTAGAATATTGACAAAAATCTCACGATTAATGTCTCGAATGAGTACCTATTCAGAACCATTATTGTTATTAATATTTAATCGAACACTGAATAATACTGTATACATCACAAATGTTTTATTATGTCGGAGATATTAAGTTTTAATTGTTCCAATTAATAGATATTAAAATATAGAAAAATATCTTATTCTCAACTTTTCGTGTTCGGAAATACTACTTTCTCGAAAAACATTGGTATAATAATCTAAAACTTTAAAATGTATTGAATATGTACATTTCCGAATTAGTTGACTATTTACAATGCATATAGTAACATTCAGTCTTCGATTAAATATTAATAAGAATCACGGTTCAGAATAAGTATTGAACACAGTAATCGTGAGAAATTTGTCTATATTGTTATATCTGTTAGCTGGAATAAAAATTAATTTCTGATAATAGTTACATTAATTATTAACAATATTTGTTCAAGCAATGAACGAGAATATGACTTTGCTGTAATATTACACCACATGGACAGCGGTAGATGCTTTCTCTAAAAATATTCAAAATCATTACTAATCGCATCTCGAAATCGAGACGAGATCGAGATCTATCTCGTCTCGTGCGCATCACTAGCCGTGATCTAGCGTGAACCTATGTGGCCTCGGTCAGCGGACCCTTCCGATTTCGGGATTTATGATACCCAGCATTTGCTATTGAAGCCGAGAACGAAAGATTTTACAGAATAAGACATGTGTAAATTGTACATACTGAAAAGGACTTTCTCAAAAATAACTTCGATATTGCTCGTCTCATAAACCGACTCGACTATCTGCACGTTTATAATTTTGCAATAAGAAACTTGTTTTCACGCTCAAAAGAATATTACACAATTCCTATTTTTGTGTTATTCGAAATTATAAATTTTAGAAAACACAATATCACAATACTAAATTATTATCGTGATTAACTCAGTGACTGTTTGCAGCGAGAGACATACAAAAATGGGAGTACGTCCCCTTGGGCCCATTTGGGGCAAAGAATTTTGGGACGACCATTTCCCCGTGGGTTGTTACCATGGAAGCCCTAGAACCATTCAAAGTGCCCAACGTGCTCCAAGATCCAGTTCCATTTCCGTACTTGCAGCACAGCGAGTCCTGTAACTTTGACATCAAGTTGGAAGTCGATATTAAACGTAAGATTAATTCCTATTTCTTTAGAACGCACTGTTGTTACAATAGTTAGGTGACGACAATTAACAACATAAGCAACGATTTTTTGACACGTGGCTGTTGAATATTTTTTCATTAAGAAGGTACCCTTTCTTTGTTAACAGTTTCGAGGTAATTTTCATCATTTTTTCCACAGCCAATGTACTTGACATAAACTCTTAAAATTTTGTACGGTTACTTATACATGTATATACAATATTTTATTAAATTTATAATTATCCTGCTTAGATGGTTTCAAAGTTATGATTCATAACTTATGAACAATATTCCACGTCACGTCATGAATGCGACAAGTTATCGCTCTGGTGGTCCGAATCAATGACTTTTTTCTATTCATTACGAATATGATTATAGATTATAGATGTCTAAATTAACCTATAGATTATAGATTATGAACTAAGGAATAAAGTATTAAAAGAAAATTTACGAATGGCGGCATTTTAAACTTAAATCTTTGATCTTTTGCAAATGTTTGTGTCTTTAGTTGCCCGAGTAGAATAGTAATGTTTAATATATCAAAAATATCCTACTACTGCAGAAATGCGCTTGTTAAGACATCGAGTTAACATACTCAAAAAACACCGTCTCGAGAAAAATGCCTTAAATATTGTGTATTCCATCATTCTAACGGACCAGCTCGTTATATAAAGATTATAACTATGATATTTTTCAAATCTTCTTAGTATAATTTAGTAAAAACATTTTAAAAACCTTAAACAATGAGGATATAAAAAGAATCTACTTTTGACCCCCAGAGAGAGTGCCCCCTTAAACACATGGCTGTTAAATACTTTTATATTAAACAAATATTATAATTACTAAGTTCGTAACGTGGTTGTTACGTATAACAGCTCCAAGCGGTGTCGTCACCACCGTTTGCCGCAGCAACTATAAATACCAGTACTGGACACCCCAGCAGCAATTAGCTCACCACACCGTAACCGGATGCAATATCAATCCAGGCGATTTAATGGCTTCGGGCACAATAAGCGGCGAGGTGCGTCCCAAATTTTTATTTATCGGCAACAGCTGAAATTAAATGATCGAATTACTCGTCGTATTAACCCTTTCTCCTGTGGTTTAGTCCTCTGACTCCTTTGGCTCCATGCTCGAGTTATCCTGGAAAGGTACTCGAGCCGTGCAGTTGAAAGATGGAACCAGCAGGAAGTTCCTCCAAGACGGCGACGAAGTTTTCATTCGCGGTGCGTTCACCTTCTCGTTTAAATAGTTCAAGAAGTCTATAGTCTGACCGATTACCGTTTTTTCCAGGTTACTGTGTCGGCGATGGCTATAGAATTGGATTCGGGCTGTGCTCAGGGAAATTGTTACCCGCTCTTCCTCAATAATTCTGTTTCGTGTGTAATTTCTCGTATTTGAGAAGACATCCTACTTTGTACGAAACCTGTAATAAAGCAAATAAAGTCGTAAATTTCTAAACCAGTTTATTGTTTCTAAAGCTGCAAATGTGTGTCAAAGGTATGAAATATAAATGTTTTAAATTTCAATTTCTCAAGCCAATTGAACGTTTCATGTCAATGAATAAAACTTAGTTGGTGAAATGAGAAGTTTCTTTTTTTTTTAATTTCACGAGCCAAAGGTGGATTTAAATATTGATCTTGATGTTACGAGTGAGTTTGTGGTATCGTGCACTATACTATATCGCATGGTGACTATGATATCGATTCTTGCGATGGCCGTGGTAAATTCGATCAATAAACAGGCCAGTACAGGTGCAGGTAGGACGAGTACCAAGGGAACATGGCTGCTATTCTGTTGAAGTGAGTAAAATGTGATAAATATAATTCGAGTAATATGTGCTGGTGCGACAGAGAATAATATAGTACATTAAAGCATTTATCGAAGATTATTTTCGCATTAGGAATACGATGGCTAAAAGCAATGAAAAGTTAGATCAGTAATACAAACTCATTATTTGCGTGTTGCTTCATCGTTTAAACCCGTGCTGTGTCGTAACCTCGAATCAATAAAAATGAATTGAATTATTTAATTTCGTACAATTAAAAATTAAATCAAATTATTCTTTTTCTTCACCAAACGATTTATTGATCTGAGAATTATTTGTCGAGCATTATTTTTATGAATAAAAGTTAAATTAATCGATAAGAGCAACGCTTCTTCGCATAATTAATTTTATCAACTAACAAATTTTGTAATTATTTTAAGAAACATAATCTATTTATTTGACTAACAATAAGTCAAGCTCCGATTAAACACGTGACCAATGATCGTTAGGAGCTTGCACAGTTTGGAATCATTAGACGAGCCAACGGTAAAGTGGACCATTCCCCTAAATGACGGCAATCATGTGATAGAATTCGAACATGGAACAGCGACGGGACGTCGAGTGGTAAAGGTTGACGGGAAGGAATTGATTCACAGAGATTGGATGTTTCATCTCGTTGGCGACGAAGCTTTCACATTCAACGATAACAAATTCGTCATCAGAGTTGATCCAATTCCAGGCGAGTGTATCTAACTCTCGCGAGATGTCTGTTTTCCAAATGAACAAGTAACAGCTAAGTGAAATTTATACAGGTTTAAGGTACTGTTATACTTTGTGGGTGAACGGGAAGAGCTACACACATTTTGTCAAATCCCAGACGAAGGTTCTGGAGACCTGGTTGGCCAACGTTGGAAATGAAGAATACAGAATAGTGTTAGGTGACTGGTGAATCGTCGACACTCTTCCATTAGTTAGAAAACAGTGAAATAACAATGTTGTATTGTTTTGTAGATAAACAGACCCAAAACGTTTGGGTTAACGGCGAGCAGATCGAAACACAGGTAAGAACCATTGTTGAGCTTCTAAGTAAAGATCAAACGATAACCAAAAATTAGATCAATCAAATGACGAGCAAACGTCAGAGAGGTCTTTTACGAAAAAAGTAGAAATTAATGAGAGTGGTATTGTAGGGTCTTAAACAAGAGTGTTTCGTTTAAATAATTCGTTAATTTAAATTCGTTTAAATAAGTACGAATGATTACTGGAAGGATATAAATTAATTTTTGGAACAAAAATATAAAAAGTATGAAATAATTTCTAGATAATTTGGATATATGCAAAAAATTGTCGCGCTCTCTATATAGTGCGACACACAATAAATTTTTAAATATAAACACAGTTTTTAATGTTAAAGGTAGATCTAGTTCGAGCGAATTGATTTTTCTTTCAGAGCGATTTTACCGACGAAGGCGCGGAAATACTTTTCTCGGTAGCAGAGCTCCCAGCCACGATCAGGTCATACAGTTCGGGGCAAAAAGACATCGGAATAGTACATTCTTTGTACATCAACGAGGTGGAGATTCAGAAGGAGACGCTGCTAAAGGAATCCGAGGACTCGTGAATCTAAGTCGGATAGACTGGGTGTTTAGAAAAACTCTGTAATTTCACGTGCCACGAAAATTTCTTACACTTTGTAAATAATGCAATAAATGTATTTTGAGAAGATTATTCGTTGTTTCACGATTAAATCAAGAGATATATTAAGCCATTTTCAGGACGTGTGCCTTTAATTTAAATTTGGCATCATGATTTTATAGTTTAAACTATAAATATATGTAATTACAATTAAAAAACACTAAAAGGTACTATAGAAGGTAATCAAGTTATTTCTAAGTAATGATAGGTCATTGGTGTGTTATGTACGGAGATTCCACTCTGTTATCGTCGTCTCTATCGAATCTCTCCTCCGTGACATCTGTCCTTTGGAGCGGATACAAGCATGGCGCTCTGATAAAGTTTTTACCGAGAAAAAGGGGCGCGTGGCGGTAGTGATTTCCACGAAAAATTAAGAGATACGTGCCTCCACGCATCTCCTTATACGGGCATCATAGTAACGACTCCCACTATCGTTTTTATCCGAATTTAGGGTATACAGCGTGTTCACAAATATGTGGGACCTTTTTTCAGAATCAAGCTTCCATACCAATATAAATCGAAAATATTTTTTTTTATGTGCATCTTTCTCGCGTGTTAGTGCCTCCATGTGCGACCACGGTCGGCGACCGTGTGTTCAGCTGACAAAGATTCAAACAGCCCGCACCGGAAGTTAGATCTGTAAGTTTCAACCGCCTATATCTCGACAACGAATCCTTAGATTGCAAAATGGTAAGGGACTTTTCGATTTATACTGGTATCATGCCGGTATGTGTCGTTGCTGGAACGTGACGGTCCATGCCGTATAGTCTGAATCGACCTTTATACGTAACAAAGCGGCGCCTTATCTTATAACAGACAACTTCGATGTTCTCTTACAATTCAAATTGAACCAATCTTAAAAAATGTTGTGCCAATCGTGTGAACGTGTTACGTATACGTGACGGTATTCAGGTCACAAATTGAAAATCTAACCCTTGTATCGTTTTTGGTTTCATATTAACACGAATCATTTTTCTGTATTTCACCGAGTAAATAAATATCACGATGTCGATACGGGAGAGTATATTGAGTATCGGGTCACGAATGGTTCAGAGATTGGATGACGACATAAATTTCGATGGTGCGTGTCCACTGAATCACGTTAATCGATGTACTCTGCTTTCAAAATGAACGAAAATTTGCTCGATTTCAGTCATGACTTACGAAGAACTGCAACAGATGCAGGACGATATTTTGCAGAAGATATGGATGATGACTCTGGAGAACGACGTGTACGAGCGATATATCACGCGACACGATCCTCAAATTATGAAAAGTAAACACTATCACAATGGCGATTTCTTCAAAGAAACAGATATTTATTTATGAGGGACCGTATAAATTTCAACGTCCATGTAAATCACTAAATTTCTCATTAAGCCATAATACATCTGTTGGAGAGGTCGAAATTCGCACGAAGACTAACGGCGCATCTAGCATCGAAGACGTCGCACATGAGTTTTCGTGAAAGCATCATGAGCATCCACGACATTGGCAAACACAGCATTACCAGCGCGACCAGCATGACCAGCATCTTATCCGGAAGTCGACTAGGAACATCAAGCATCTTCACAATGAGAACTCAGAGTGAGAGTGCAAAGTTAGAATTAATTTCCAGAGTACTAGTCTTTTTCGAGTCGCTAATAACCCATTTCAGCGATTAATGAAACTGTGACCAGTTAAAAATTAAATTCTCCTTTTTTTGTTAGTTGAAAGTAATCTACATCACTTCTATTGCTAACTCAAACAATCATAGTTTGCTTTATAATTCATTTATCGAAGACGATGATAGTCCTCATTCGATAAAATTCGCTCTCAATATTTGTTTTTGTTTTTAGAATTAGTATTTAATTCTTTACAAAGATTAATATATCAAAGAACTCTGTTAGACAGAAACTCCATTCCTTAATATAAAATTTGTTTGAACTGTCCCAACCAGACCTGAGTATATTTTAATTTGAAATAAAACTAAGAAATAACTATTTGTAATAACTTATTTTAAACCATTATTTTCAATACAGTTATTTGAAAATAAAAATGAGAATCAATTTACTTGAAATAATAGCTATTACAAATAACGAATTACCTCCTTTTTTTATTTCTTTAATAGACGAAATAATTTTCAAAATATTATTCAATAAACAGAATTTATTTACAAACATTTTTACAATAATTTGCTTCGGGTAAAATTCCTTCTTTAAAATGTCTAACATAGACAGGTCAGTGTTGTGATCTTGAACACAACATGATCTTGATCTTGTTTCCTATTTAATACTTGTAATTTCACCTGATATAATTTTGAAAAACTATTTCACAATTATTCCAAATTACTATAAAATAAAATAAAGTAACATGTTATTTGACATTATATTCCAAATAATGTTAGTTGAAAAGTAATCACAGATATAAAAATAACGAAATAAAATAACGTCTTATGTTAAATAAAATTTTAAATAATATTATTTCAATAGTGTCCAGGTCTGTTCCCAATCGTATTAACATGAAGATTAACACGAGTACCGTGTAAACCGATGATTAAATCTTTATTTGAATGTTCGAATTTGCTTTCTATCCCGAATTCATCCTGTATTTTCACCATTGTAAGAATAACTATGGCGCATCGTATACTGATGGCGAACAAAGAGGTCGAAGAGATGAGGAAGAAGCTGGAGGATTTTACGGAAGCAGTGAGGAAGAGAAAAGCGCATATGAGGGCTGAGATAGAGGAACTCCAGATCCGTACTAGCGAGGTGCACGAGGCGAAGGAAGAGTTCGAAGAGGAGGTCGTGGTCAAAGGCGTCGATCCCATCACTGGGAAAATTCCAGCGGAAAGAGTCATCAGGTGGTTGCACTAATTTCAAAATGCATATATCACGATTAGCAATGAGACTAGTAATGTGGCAATATTATCGATACCAGCTGATAGAGCATCATTTTCAAGTAACCAAGTCTAGGGTAGACAATCTTTATCATGGATGGATCATGAAATATTATAGTTTCAATTATTTGAGAACTATAGTTCAACCCACGAAAAGATTCTGAAAGGACGTGACGCGTGGAGTAATAATTACTATGTTCGAAGGACCCTTAATATTAGCAACATTAACTTCAATTAATGAAAGCATACACATAATTACTTATACGATAAAAGCTTCTTTTTCGTTTCGATACCTTATCAGTAGACAGTGGATGTTCATGCAAATGCATATTTTTACAAGGAATAGATCAGAGCTGTAAAGTAACGATTACTTTTGTATTCATTACAATTTGGAATAATTATTTTTGAATTAGAAAGTAGTTATTTAAGTAATTATTTAAGTAGTTGATTACTTTGTTTTTAGTAATTATTATGCAATACTTTGTCAACACATTGTCAAATTTAAAATGTAGTCGATGTTGTTTGCATTCCTTAACACATATACATCTCATGAATTTTGTATCAAAATTTGAAAACAAAATTTTTATTGCTAAAGTTACAGCCTTGAATGCAAAGCAATGTTAAGTGATCAATCGAAGGGAACTGAAACTTTAAATGGAGTTATCTCTGACCGATATTTTGTAATCTGGTTGACAGCTTTCTGAGAAAACTTTGAGTTCGATGGACATGATTCAAGTCGCATTCTCTTCAAAAAAACTTGTCGCTACGGCGGAACCTAGCCGTTTAAAAAACAATCAATTTTATTTTCAATCAAACACTTAAATATTTTTCAATATCCCACTATTTTATTTTTTTAAATATCGAGATAACCCTACGTCAAACCATATTCACAGATATCTAATTTAAAAAAATGTTTAGTTTTTTGATGTCAGGTATACCTCGTGATCACAAAGTTGTCCACCGGTCACCAGTGTTTTTTTTTTGCAGTGCTTATTTTTGCACGCTATAGAATCGATTGACGGAATGCTAATGACATTTTGGGACAGGTTTCTGCATGCTCAATAAAATATACTGGAAGTCTCAAAACAATTCACAGCGTAGTCTTTTTACACACATTTTTTGAATATACCTATCTTAAAAGTGGTTTTGCAGTTGTATGTCCTTTTAAGTCCATGAACATTCGCAGTCTACTAAACAGGGAAGAAGTAGGCAAATTACTCGGATATTATTTATAAAAAACGGTATCAGCCCCATCGCTAATCGCGGTAACGAATAGAATTTTCACACGCGGGCTCTCGTAAAGATTCATCAAGGAATGGCTGAGATCGGCTAACACGATAATAGAGAGACTGCGGTTAAAGAGCGCGACGATAAAGATGCAAATCAAAAAGGCTAAACAGCAGCTGATCCAGAGAGAGGAGCTCGGGGAGGCGCTTCACGCCGTTGACTTCGAACAATTGAACATCCAGAACAAGGATTACGCAAGGATGATCGAGGAGAAGAATCGCTACGTGATCGAGATGAAGAGGATCGCAGGTGGTGAACGTTAATCGCCACGTAAAGACTCGATACCGAGAGATTTCATTCATGAATCCATTCTCGCAGGGCACTACCATTTGAAACTGACGCAACACAAACAGAAACTTAGCAACCTGTTGCTCACGTTGAACGAGGTGAAGAAAGATATCACACTGAAAAAGGAACAAATCGAGGAATTAGAGGCTGAACGCGCGAATGTGGAAGTCGACGTGATACGAATGGACGAACGATTGAAGAATCTGCTTACTTTCATGAACAACCATACGGTAATATTAACCGAGGGGTCCGGGCGGAAGCTGTGTTCTTTGAGTCATTTTAAAGTACTGCGCTTATGTCACGATTTTTTGGTGACCAATAGAAGTCATGATTGTCAGAAGATCAGAGTTGGGAGTATTTAGATAAAATTGAAGAATAATTAGAATTATGATTGATCATTAGTCAGAATAATTTAGTCGTTAGTCACAAATGTTTTGTCAAAAATAATTCCAATTGACCAGTAAATTCTGAGAAGATTACTTTCGTTAGTCACAATTATATATTACTTGTTAGCTATGACTACCGAATAATGCTTGGTCATTAGTTATGTTAAGCCTTTTGAAAAAATATTACGATACAAATATGTGTTAAATAAGTACCTAGATATTAAAAATGTGTTTATAAAGTACAAGACTCTACCATCCTCTACCATCTTCTGCAGCTATTGAACATTTCCTTGTATTGTTATTTACATAATTCGTTTGCTTATTAATAATTTTGAAAAATGGTTATACCTCATATTAATTTTTAGTTAAGTTTTGTAGTGTAGACTAAGAACTAATGATTACCCTCTGTTATATTAACACATTCGCGACCGGCAGATATTTTACGTTTCTATTCAATTTTTTATCTGTACTCGTAAAAATATGAATTTGCATAAACACCTACAGTCTATTAATAACTAATAACCAATATAATCACTTTTTCACAAATAACTAATTAATTATTATTCAGTAATAACATGGATGCATGACTGCTAGTCATTAATCACAATGAATATTAACTATCGCATAACTAATATTCTTTAATTATGAGTCATTATTCCACAAAGTATTAAAATCACATAGTATCAGATAGTGTTAGACAGTCAGATAGTATACTATTAATCTCTTGTAGCTCGAGTCATTTCGAAATACCTGTGCTTATGTCATGATTATTTGATCGTCAATTGAATTTGTGATTGTTTGGTTGAATAGGTAGGTGTCGAACATTATTCTATCAAGGGTACTCCGTTTTCTATTATCCGTATGCTCTCTTTGATTGGTACATGGATAAAAAAGTCTAGACAGACCACAGCTTACACCCGAAAGTCTCAGTTATCATCAACCGTGAAGAATCACACCGTGGAAAGCCGAATGTCTTCATCGTAGAATAAATATTAAATTTTGCCTTCGTAGGTGCCCGATATCCTAGATTTCGTAAAATTGACGGTGGAACTGAAGGAACTACAGAAGACCTACAAACTCTTAGAGAGGCGCAGAAACGTTGAGAAAATAATATATCAAACATCCAAGAAGCAAATTCGGAATGTTAAACTTACTAGCAGTAGTAAGATGATGTAAGTTACTGAGGAAACAATCATTTACTCCTCCATAGATAATATTTCCTCCTCAAATTATGTTAGACTTCCGAAACAATTCTACGATAGAATAACTCTAACAATAATCTTTACTGACATATAAATTCATAGACAAATTTTAATATGCATAAAGTTTCATTTATACTCACCCTGATGTGAGAAGTTGCAAGACAGTTGTTGCAATCAGTTGCGATCTTGTTTGTAGACCATTCTATTCTATTATAACACTAAAAACACATATTCACAATAGTATTTAATTACATATCAAAAGTGTACATAATAAATATTACCTCAGAGCTATGTGAGCTTACGGAGGTTTGAAGTAATATCCAGAATGAATATGTTTTTGTCGATATATCATAGAGAGAATACAAAAAATGACTAATAATTTTATTAATGTAAACTGTACGATATTTCAGGAAAAAGCTGAAACTGATATCCAATACGATATTTCCGGTTGCACCGTACGACAGACCTTTGATGGTTGTTAGCGAGAGCTGAGTCCGTGGTCTTTGAAATCGTTCGCAGGCGTCGGATGGCAGAAGATACTTGCCAGGACGCAACGGTGCAATTATATCTGTAAAAAATGAATTACGCGGTCCTGTACCGTCACTGATTACGCCACCGGATAATTGGAGTTACGGTGCTTGTCTAGAAGACGAAGCAAGCTTGAAAGAATTGTCCACTTTCCATAATACTCATACTTTCTGCAAAATATAAATTGTATACGAGTAAAAGAAACTGGAAAAACATAATTCAACGTTTTTGTTCTTACATTTTTATGAAACATTGATTGTTATATAGTTACGAAAATAGCCTGACTAAAGTGACTAGTAATATTCTTTTCTATCTATCTATTCTTCTATCTATTCTTCTATCTATTCTTTCTGCGATAGTTCATGAGTAGACTGCGGATTTTTATAAAAAATAAAATCTTCGCGAACGTGCCTACAAAAATTGAACCTAAATAGGAATTTATTTTATTCTGCAAATATGAACTTTACTTTCAATCTTTTTTATATTCTTGCATATTGTTTCCATTTTGTAGTTTCTTGTACATTCAAATTTCCTATAAATGCATAAAGATCCGCAGTCTATTCATGAGTTATTGATACCTTTCAACACGTTAGTGAAATTGAAATCATTTATGATTGTAGACATAGATGAAGTTATTTATGAAAAATGAATGTTAAAGTTGAAGTTTAATGACGAATTCGGTCGTGTGATTAATGGCCAATAATTCATTTCTTTGTGAATTATTTTTATTTTCCATTATCTTCTAAACTATGCGACCAAATAACATGCTGTACAGTGCAAATTTTATCTTCATGAAATTTTCCAGATGATCAAATGATTCTTTTTTACCTATTATACCTATAATAAATTGTAATAAATACCCTTAACGTTCACGTTATAATTTTCAATTCGTTTTTAACATAGAAAACGTTATTGTGGTTTAAATATAAAAGTTAGGTATATCGTGTCGCTGACTTTTTTTTAGATCTATTGATAATCATTATTTTTGTATTACATTATTTTACGCATATCTAACTACTCAGTAGTCAAGGAACGCTTTTCTTCCGACTTGATTTACAAATTTTGAGATTTCAAATTAAACGTACTTTTATGAAAATAAAACATATCCTATGTTACTTAGGAATAGTGTAGCTTTCTATTACTGAAACATTTTTATAATCAGTTCAGTAGTTCCGGAAATTACCCCCTACATACAAATAAACAAACTTTACCTCTTTATAATATTAGTATAGATTATGAATATATGGATATTAACATTGAAATTAATAATAGACGCAGGACTACTACAGAAACGAAACTATAATCAATGCAAAAATAATAATTTGACCCGCAAATCGTAGATTGTCGATCACTGGTTTAACTTTCTATGACCTCGCTTTCTCAGTCGGTGAATTATATTCATGCAAACTTATGAACGAGTTAAGAAATTTGAACGGAGTCAAAGATGGAAGGATTTTGGCGTGTGCCACGGTGTGTTGTTGGAGGGTCACGCTTCACGCACCGGTGATGCCTGTCCCTTCCTCTTTTCGCCCGTGGAATATCCGTCCCGGAAGACCATGTCTCTTTTTCTGCAGCGATTCAGTTTTGCCGCGACGACAACATCGACGTACCGAATGTTCGATGAGCTACCTGGTCGAAGGTTGTGTCGATCGAGAACTTCGTCGGGACAGCACATTTTGCTCCAGTGATTCTTCACCTGCGACCTAGAAAACCGCTCTGCTGAACAGTGACCTCTATTACCAGAAGCGATAAGACCAAAAATGAGAATCCACGCGAATTGAAAGTGTCTAACGGTAGCAGATTTCTACCACCGAGTAGGAAACTTTTATCGATCGTGTCAAACGGAATTTTCCAAACTTCTAGGCATTTCTGTGTTAACGAATATCGTGTGAGAAAGTCTGTCGAACTAAAAACTCAATTCTCGAAATAAAAAGGCCAGTCGCACTGTTGCAATGGCAAGAGTATGTTCAGTGATGCATAAACAAACGGCTGGCCAACATCCTGACTTTCCATTTTAGGTTGCGCGAACACGCCTGGATTATATTTTCAATGACAAAGAATAACAATTTCGAGAAAGTTCAACGACTTTCTCGATTCATTCCATCGATTTCTTAGTTCAGTTTTAAAAGCGGCAAAGATGACGATCGCGAGGACGTTTGTCCTCGTATTGATAGTCTGTTCACTCGTGCAGCCAAGTTTTAACAAGTATTTGGAGGTAAGACGATAAAGTTTATCAAACGAGGTTCCCTTGTGATCCACTTCAACGGTATTTCGAAGATGATGCGTTTCGATAAAAGCCTATTTGCTCGATACGGTTGAAGAAAGGTTCAGTATTCGCGGGAAGATATTAGCTTGAAGTCGCATTTACAATTCTAATCAAGTCTTGGATAATGTGTTGGTACTAACTAGGCCAGTAGGAGCATACCTTGAAATTGTTTTCGCGCTTAAAGAAATACACGCAGTCGTAACCAAAATTCAAGAATTTTTTCATAATTTAATACATAGTGTACATGATAGTTTAAGAACGTCTCATCTGAAACATACCAAACAAATTATTGTTAGAAGATGTCAACATCTACTGACTGGACGAAATATATTTTTTTTCAAAAGGCACTTACTATTTTATTAACAAAAAATGATAATTTTTAAAGTAAAAAAATGAGGAAGGCAGCTGCTATTTTAGTAAAAATCGAAATTTCAAAAAAACCTTCGTTCGTTCAGCAGGTTTTCACTCAAGTTATCGTGAACATCGAAAAAAACGTTGGTCATTTTTAAATATATCTTCATAGAAAAGTGTATACAGGGTGTCCCAGCATAAGTGATACAGAGCTCTAACTCCAAAACTATCGGCCGAATGCAAAATTTCAAATATGGAAATTGCATGGTAAAATGGGGCCCATGTTTCAGCGAGAAGAAATATTTGTTAACTTTGTTATTTAACGTGGTATGATGGTCAAGTTCCGTTTTTCAAATGGAACTATATATATATTTTTTTGTATACATTAAGCTTTAATGTATTTACTCGATTTTTAGCAGTTTTCGAGCTATAACGCTTCAAAGTTTGGTAATTTTCAAGGAGAAAACTCGATCCCATTGATGCAGTAAGCACCAGCGGTTCTTGAAATTGATACGGGGGGTCTCGTTTGGGATTCTCGGCCCAGAATATTGGGATTCTTCCCATTTTCCTTCATTGGGCCGAGAATCCCAAACGAGACCCCCCGTATCAATTTCAAGAACC